>NC_054709.1:13385349-13485349 GCF_016097555.1 Gigantopelta aegis | reverse complement strand
TTCCATTATAAAAAAAATAATATGCCTAGGTCATTAAATTCATCCACCACGTCTATACGGCAACCGTTATAAAACCATTTCTCATTTTCTCGCACTTTTCCTCCATTTCTAAACACCACCACAATCTTTGTCTTAGTTGTATTTACAGTCAAATCCCATTTAAAAGTATAAACAGATAGTGAATCAAGCATTTTTTGCAGTCCCTCTGGCGTTTCAGCCAGCAGCACTATGTAATCAGCATACATTATAAAAAATATGTTTAGCATTTGTATCTCAATTTAAGGGCAATTATCTGAAAGCAACTGCATTTCACAATCATTCACATGCATAGAGAATAATATTGGAGATAAAACGTCTCCCTGAAATAAACCGTTTTTGCATATAAAAAGTCTGAAAGTACATTATTATATTTTACACAACATTTAACATTGTCATAAAAAGACCGTATAATAGTAACCATTCTACCCTCGACAGACTGTTGAATTATTTTATACCACAGGTTTTGTCTATTAACTAAATCAAAAGCTTTGTTATAATCTACAAAACAACAATAAAAGCGATTTCGATTCTTCAGTGTTCTATGCATTAAGTAGTGTAGAGTAAATATGGCATCTATAGTGGACAGATCTTTTCTAAACCCAAACTGTGCGTCAGAGATAACATTATTCTATCGAAATCTATTAATCTGTAATTTAGGATTGAAGTGAATAATTTTCCCAAACAGCTAACCAGAGTAATTCCTCTGTAATTATCTGTATCATTAACATTTCCCTTTTTAAAACAGGTATAATACAACCAATTGACCCGGAATGTGGGAAATGACCTGATTTGTAAACATTATTAAATAGCAAATGGATACATGGCATCAAAACATCCTTACAAGTAATAAAATATTCGTTTAAAACATTGTCATACCCACAGGCTTTATTATTCTCCAGGCCGTGTATTGCATAAGTTTAGCAATACAAAACAAAAGTGTTTGAACAACAAATAGGTTTTCTTTGCGTCGTTAAACATTCAACGATGCATATGATCCCGTAAAATACACTTACTGTCAGTTTTAACAAATGGCGCGGCAAATTATTGAACTGAGTGATCCAACTGCTACAGTAATTGTGTTTTAACTACATTTTGTTAAACCATTCAGTTAAATGGATATTATAGGTTGATATAGTGATTGATCAACGTTATTGTTGGTTATAATAATAACAATAACAATAATAATAATAATAATAATAATAATAATGGTTGTTGTGTTGTTGGTGTTGTTTGTGTTGTTGTTATCATCATTATTATAATTAAAAGGCAGCTAAATAGAACAAGCACAAACAGAGAGAGAGAGAGAGAGAGAGAGAGAGAGAGAGAGAGAGGGAGGGAGGGAGGGAGGGAGGGAGAGAGAGAGAGAGAGAGAGGGGAGGGGAGGGGGAGGGAGGGAGGGAGGGAGAGAGAGAGGGGGGAAGATGGAGTGGGAAGGAAGAGGGGAAGAGAAAGAGGGGAAGAGAGAGGGGAAGAGAGAGAGAGGGAGAGAGATATAAAGAGGGAGAGATTGATACGGAGAACGAAATAGAAAAGAGAGAGAGGGGAGACAGACAAAGAGACAGGGGAGGAAAATGGAGAGGGAGGACGAAAGATGGGAAGAGAGAAAACGAAAAGCAGAGAGAGAGAGACATACATACATACAGACAGACAGACAGAGAGAGAAACACACACACACACACACACACACACACACACACACACACACACACACACACACACACACAGAGACAGAGATAGATAGAGACAGAGACGGATAGAGAGAGACAGAGAGTGGGGCTAAAACATTTGATGTATGTGTGTGTGTGTGTGTGTGTGTGTCTCTCTCTCTCTCTCTCTCTCTCTCTCTCTCTCTCTCTCTCTCTCTCTCTCTCTCTCTCTCTCTCTCTCTCTCTCTCTCTCTCTATCTCTCTATCTCTGAGCGGACAGGAATCGGGCAGAACAACACCAACAGATCAACAGCAAAAACAACAAGATGTTCATGTGTATCGATCCCGTAACGTTACGTTCCCCATGAGATGACTCGGCGAGTGGTGTAGTTAAACGCACCTTAATCACACGTGTAAACACGGGTTTCTGTCGGGTGATTTCGCCGCGTGCTCTCGTAATGGTGCCCTGGAGGATTGGGGGGACTCTGGAAGCGTGTAAACACTCGCTCCCTAACGTGGGCACTAATCGGCACCATTGCTCCGTGACAATAGTAAAAGCCGTTTGACGGCAAATACATCAGGGTTAGTCCGCCAACGTGTCACAATTTACAGTCACGTGGGGAAATCAAGTGGCGGAGAAGTACATAGTTATGAATATGAATATGATCATTTAATGTCGTCCTCGGCCATTTTCTCAAGCTTTCCACGGCGCTTCATCAGTATTAAGGTCGGGGTGTAAGGCATTCCTGCAGGCCGAGGTGCGGTGGATCGCAGGATCGAGTCACGTGAAGCGCAGCATTACATAATCCGTGAACAGGAATGAAAGGTTTATGTCGCCCACAGTAATTTTCTTAACCGTAAGCTTACCTCAGAGCTAGGGTCGACATGTAGTTCAGTCTTAGAGCCTGAGGTGCGATGGGCTGCAGGGTCGAGTCACGTAAAGGGAACCATGTAGTGAAACATTACATAGTTAGCGGACAGGAATGAAAGAAAGAAAGAAATGTTTTATTTAACGACGCACTCGACACATTTTATTTACGGTTATATGGCGTCGGACATATGGTTAAGAACCACACAGATTTTGAGAGGAAACCCGCTGTCGCCACTACATGGGCTACTCTTTCCGATTAGCAGCAAGGGATCTTTTATTTGCGCTTCCCACAGGCAGGATAGCACAAACCATGGCCTTTGTTGAACCAGTTATGGATCACTGGTCGGTGCAAGTGGTTGACACCTACCCACTGAGCCTTGCGGAGCACTCACTCAGGGTTTGGAGTCGGTATCTGGATTAAAAATCCCATGCCTCGACTGGGATCCGAACCCAGTACCTACCAGCCTGTAGACCGATGGCCTAACCACGACGCCACCGAGGCCGGTCCGAACAGGAATGATTAATGTCGTCGTTAGTAATTTCCGCAACCTTAAGCTTACCACAGCGCTTTATTACTACTTGGGGCGGGACGTAGCCCCGTGGTAAAGCGCTCACTTGAGGTGCGGTCGGTCTGGGATCTATCCCCGTCAGTGGGCCCATTGGGCTATTTCTCGTTCCAGCCAGTGCACCACGACTGGTATATCAAAGGCCGTGGTATGTGTTATCCTGTCTGTGGGATGTTGCATATAAACTATCCCTTGCTGGTAATCGAAAAGAGTAGCCCATGAAGTGGCGACAGCGGGTTTCCTCTCTCAATATATGTGTGGTCCTTAACCATATGTCTGACGCCATATAACCGTAAATAAAATGTGTTGAGTGCGTCGTTAAATAAAACATTTCCTTCCTTCCTTCCTTCCTTCATTACTACTGGGGTAGGGATGTAGTTGAGTCGCACAACCTGATGGGTAGCGATGAGTCGCACAACCCGATGGGTAGCAGGGTCGAATCACGTGGGGTAATCAAATGGCGTGGCGAGAAATACGTAGTTAGCGGAGAGGAATGACGGGTTAATGTCGCCTATAGTACTCTCATCAATCTTTAGCTTACCACAGTACTAGGGTCGAGATGCAGTTCAGTCTTAGAGCCGGATGTGCGATGGGTTGCTGGATCGAATCACGTAGGGAAACCATGTGGCGGGGCAGTACGTAGTTAGCGAATAGGAATGATTAATGTCGACCATAGTAATTTTCTCAACATTACCACAGCGTTTCATTCTTTTTCTTTCAACTTATTTTCGTGCTTATTATCCAACTAAGGCACGCTGTCCTGGGCACACATCTCAGCTATCTGGGCTGTCTGTCCAGGACAGTGGGTTAGTTGGTTACTGGTTAGTGAGAGAGAAGTTAGGGTAGTGGTCTTATACCTACCCACTGAGTCACTAAACTGGCTCTGTGTGGGAGCCGGTACCGGGCTGCGAACCCTATACCTATCAGCCTTATTCCCCATGGAGGGCGGGACGTAGCCCCGTGGTAAAGCGCTCGCTTGATGCGCGGTCGGTCTAGGTTCGACTCCCGTCGGTGGGCTATTTCTTGTTCCAACCATTGCACCACGACTAGTTTATCAAAGGCCGTGGTATGTGCTATCCTGTCTGTAGGATGGTGCATATAAAAGATTCCTTGCTCCTAATGGAAAAATGTAGCGGGTTTCCTCTTTGAGACTATATGTCAAATTACCAAATATTTGACATCCAATAGCCGATGATTAATAAATCAATGTGCTCTAGTGGTGTCGTTAAACAAAACAAACTTTAACTTTATTAATCACTTCAAAATAGATGCCGGTAGCGCTTCATTAGTATGTCGGGATGTAGTTCAGTCGTAAAGAGATGTTTTTTAAATTTGTTTTATTTAATGCCACCACTAGAACACATCGGCTATTGGATGTCAAACATTTGGTAATTCTGACAGCACGGGGCCCAGGTCATCATCACCTAGGAGCAGCCAGTCGTATGTCTTGAAATTGTTAACACACGTACTTGTGTAAACAACTATGTGTTATCAAAAATAACGCATGATGTTCTCACCAACGAGTGTGTAAGAAATACATTTTAGGCTGGTGAATAGAAACTTCAGCTTTAAACAGTTCTAGTGAATTTCACATTAGTTTAACCTTTGGCGTCAATTTATCTAGGCATAAATGTTAATAATTTGAAACGACGTGTAGTAGACATAAAAATTAATGGATTGGTTTTTTTGATGACCAAGATGATTTCTTTTCGTCTTCATCAGGACCATTTACCGTGATGGCTTTCTAAAGAACTAATTTCTATGAAGATTGACAGTCTGATTTTACGTCTTTCCCCCAAGGGGTCTTATCGAGGCCAGAATTACTCAGTCATTTGCGTCTATTTCGTGTCGAAAATTGTCCAGTTTAGTTTTTTAAAGATGCGGAAAATATGTTTAGCATTAGAGGGAGGAATAATTATATTTTTTTAGTTTGAGTTTTCTTGCGGTGTTTTCCGCTTCTTCTTCTTCTTCTTCTTCTTCTTCTTCTTCTTCTTCTTCTTCTTCTTCTCCTTCTCCTTCTCCTTCTCCTTCTTCTTCTTCTTCTTCTTCTTCTATTTCTCCTTCTCCTTCTTCTTCTTCTTCTTCTTCTTCTTCTTCTTCTTCTTCTTCTTCTTCTTCTTCTATTTCTCCTTCTCCTTCTTCTTCTTCTATTTCTCCTCCTTCTTCTTCTTCTTCTTCTTCTTCTTTCTTCTTCTTCTTCTTCTTCTTCTTCTTCTTCTCCTTCTCTATTTCTCCTTCTTCTTCTTCTATTTCTCCTTCTCCTTCTCTTCTCCTTCTTCTTCTTCTTCTATTTCTCCTCCTCCTTCTTCTTCTTCTTCTTCTTCTTCCTTCTTCTTCTTCTTCTCTTCTATTTCTCCTTCCTTATTCTTCTTCTTCTTCTTCTCCTTCTCCTTCTCCTTCTCCTTCTCCCTTCTCCTCCTTTCTTCCTTCTCCTCCTTCTCCTTCTCCTTCTTATTCTTCCTCCTCCTCCTCCTTCTTCTTCTTCTCTTCTCCTCCTTCTTCCTATTTCTCTCCTCTTCTTCTTCTTCTTCTCCTCTTCTTATTTCTCCTCTTCTTCTCTTCTTCTTCTTCTTCTTCTTCTTATTCTCCTCCTTCTCCTTCTTCTTCTTCTATTTCTTCTCCTCCTTCTCCTTCTCCTTCTTCTTCTTCTTCTTCTTCTTCTTCTTCTTCTCCTTCTCAATCTCCTTCTCCTTCTCCTCCTTCTCCTTCTCCTTAAATGAAATGTGTTGAGTGCGTAGTTAAATAAAACATTTCCTTCCTTTCTTTCCTTCTTCAGAGGAAACCCGCTACATTTTTCCATTAGCAGCAAGAATCTTTTAAATAGCACTTTCCCACAGACAGAAAAAGCACACACCACGCCCTTTGACCGGTCGTGGTGCACAAGTTGGAACGAGAAAAAAAAACCTAATCCTGCGACGCAAGCACCTCAGGTGATCGCTCAACCGGCTGAGCTAAATCCCGCCCCTCGACTGGTATACATTGTACCATAGGTCATGGTATGTGCTATCATGTCTGTGGCATGGTGCATATAAAATATCCCTTGCTGCAGTGGAAAATGCAGCGGGTTTCCTCTTTACGACCCAATAGCCGATGTATTTTTCGTGCTGGGGTGTCGTCAAACATTCATTCATTCCTCTTTACGATTATATGTCAAAATTATCAAATGTTTACATCCAATAGCAGATGATTATGAAATCAATGTGCACTAGTGGTGTCTTTAAACAAAACAAACTTTAACTTATTTCAATAACTGAGTCTCTTAAATATATGTGTTTTAATTCATAAAGTTTATTACAATGTAGTTGAAAAGTGCACTTCTGTCTCAATCATGTTTGGACAAAGGGGGCGGTATCTTTCAGTGTCTTTAATCTCTTGGAATTATGGGATTTTAATATCTTTCAGTTTCAATATTTAAATTTAAAATAGGCCAAACAAAATAAATATCTGGTCTCTGGTCAGCGCGCGCGCCGATTTTCTCTTTTTGCCTGGCTTTTCTTGCTATAACGTAAAACCGCATTTGGAGCCAAAAATGCCACTGCGCATGACCTAGAACGTGCATTCTGATTTCAATTTAAATATGTCCCTTATTTCGGTATCAAATATACTCACCTTTTCTGTGCAATCCACGTTTTAAAAAAAAAAATCACCGTATTAATTCTGGAACTTTGGTCTGACTAGAGACCGATTTTTTTCTTTCTTTCTTTCAGATAAATCACATAATTTATCTAGATTCCGAACATCACAGGAAAGTCTTGTTCAGCCATTGAAGAAGCCAAAACGCTTCACTGTCCAGGAAGTTAACAAAAGTTAAACGTGTGTTTAGTTTAACGACACCACTAGAGCACATTAATTGACTAATCACCGGCTACTGGATATCAGACATATAGTTTTAGAAAGGAAACCCGTTACATTTTTCCAAGGGATCTTTTATAGGCTACGTACCATCCCACACACAGGATAGCACATATCGCGGCCTCTAATATGCCAGTTGTGACGCACAGGCTGAATGGAGAAATAGCCTAATGGGTCCTTCGAAAAGGATCGATCCCAGACCGATCGCACATCAGGCTACGTCCCGCCGCCCGGAAGTTAATATTTCATACATGCTTAAAAAACTATTCTCTTTCAACAACAAAAAAATAAAAAGGTTCATTAATCAAAAAGCACCTCTACATCTCAGTGATCAAATTTCACACAATTATAATCGAGTCCTACGTGTAACATGTTCATTAATGGTACGTCTCTGTTGGATTCCTGGCGGGCGTATCATGTAGCTTACTACCGCTCGTGTTACATTATTAAATCCGGTGGGTTTGACAATGTGTGGCATGTACTTCCACAGCTTTGGCTAATGGAAATGCTCATTTTGGGTTAGGATGAAAAGCATTAGACTGATCTATATGTAAATGCCCCCCCCCCCTCCCCCCCCCCCCCTCTCTCTCTCTCTCTCTCTCTCTCTCTCTCTCTCCCTCTCTCTGTGTCTTCTCTCTCTCTCTTATTTTCTCTGTCTCTCTCTCTCTCTCTCTCTCTCTCTCTCTCTCTCTCTCTCTCTCTCTCTCTCTCTCTCTCTCTCTCTCTCCCTCCCTCCCTCCCTCCCTGTCCGTCCCTCCCTCCCTCCCTCCCTCTCTCTCTCTCTCTCTCTCTCTCTCTCTCTCTCTCTCTCTCTCTCTCTCTCTCTCTCTCTCTCTCTCTCTCTCTCTCTCTCTCTCTCTCTCTCTCTCTCTCTCTCTCTCCCAGGTTTAATTCTAGACCACGCTACGCCAATGACTTTTCGAAATTGTGGACGAAATCTCTTTTGACAGTGATATTTCTGCCTATCCGTTCATTAAATATGAACATTTAATATCACATTACTTCCTTATTTGAGTGAAAATTATATAAAAATAATTCCGTTGCTGTGGCAACTATCTCTCGGTATTGGTGTGGGTTGTCTATATTAAAAATAATCTCGGTTTGGTAGAAATAACGAACTCTCAAAATGAATTGATAAGATTAAGATATAAAATGTTAACATTATTACTAACGGTGATTAATTTGGTGTTATGGAATCTTATTAACAGTTCGTTCATTACTTTTATTAGTTCTAGTAGAAAATGTAAAATACAAATACAACCACAGTTTTAATAAACTCAATGAATGAATGAATGTTTAACGACACCCCAGCACGAAAAATACATCGGCTATTGGGTGTCAAACTATGGTAATGCAAACAAATAAATTGATGATCAACATCAATATAAAAATTCAAGATTTAAATAAAAACAGCGAAAAGAACTGTGCAAAACTACAACTATCACAGATAGTTACTGACTTTTACTCAAAATTTCAATTGTATCTCGAAGAAAACAAGGGGATTTGTGCTGTATTGACCATTCTCAAAAAGAATGTTACACCTCTGCACCACGCTGAGGTTACAGCACGCGCAGGGGTAATAAACTCAAAATCTCGCTTCTACACATTTTGCAAAATACAAACACAACTCCATTTTTAATAAACTCGAAATCCCGTCTCGCCGTATTATAACATCGTTTACTAATGCAAAATACAAACACAACTACAGTTTTAATAAACTCGAAATCCTATCTCACCGTATTATAACATCGTTTACTAATGCAAAATACAAACACAACTACAGTTTTAATAAACTCGAAATCCCGTCTCACCGTATTATAACATCGTTTGTTAATGCAAAATACAAACACAACTACAGTTTTAATAAACTCGAAATCTCGTCTCACCGTGCTATAACATCGTTTACAAATTACAAACACAACGATTATTGGCAGCATCCTTTGTACAACATATAAATTTGTCGCCATGAGTGTTTTTGTTTTTTTAATGCATTGTAAGGCAAACCAGTGAAATAGTAATAGTAGGCCGTCTCTTTTTAAAGGTTACCGGTCTCGGTGGCGTCGTGGTTAGGCCATCGGTCTACAGGCTGGTAGGTACTGGGTTCGGATCCCAGTCGAGGCATAGGATTTTTAATCCAGTTATCGACTCCAAACCCTGAGTGAGTGCTCCACAAGGCTCAATGGGTAGGTGTAAACCACCTGCACCGACCAGTGATCCATAACTGGTTCAAGCAAAGGCCATGGTTTGTGCTATCCTGCCTGTGGGAAGCGCAAATAAAAGACCCTTTGCTGCCTGTCGTAAAAGAGTAGCCTACGTGGCGACAGCGGGTTTCCTCTAAAACAGTGTCAGAATGACCATATGTTTGACGTCCAATAGCCGAGGATAAGATAAATAATCAATGTGCTCTGGTGGCGTCGTTAAATAAAACAAACTTTACTCTTTTTTTACTTTTTAAAGGTGATGACGGCGAGTCAGAATTACCAAATGTTTGACATCCAATAACCAATGATTAATTAATCAATGTGCTCCAGTGGTGTCGTTAAACAAAACAAACTTATTCTTCTTTTTAAAGGAGCGGGGCCTAGCTCAGTCGTGCTATGGATGGAGGATCGAATCTCCTCGATGGAACCTTTTTCTGATAGGGTTTTTTCTCTGTACAAAATATAAATCTGTCGTCATGTTTTTTTAATACTTCGCAAGGCAAACCAGTGAAATACTGATAGTAGACCGTCTCTTTTTAAATCATGTCGGGACGGTCTAGGATCAATCCCCGTCGGTGGGCCCATTAGGCTATTTCTCGCTCTAGTCAGTGCACCATGTCTGGTATATCAAAGGCCGTGGTATGTGCTATCCTGTCTGTTGGACAATGCTGTATTAAGAAAAATGTAGCGGGTTTCTTTTGTTGACTACGAGTCAAAATGGCCAAATGTTTGACATCCAATAGTTGATTAATTAATTAATCAATGTGCTCAAGTGGTGTTGTTAAACAATACAATACAAACTTTTTAAATGAGCGGGACCAAGTTCAGTTGGTAGAGCTCTCGTTAGAGGTTCTTTGGATACATGATCGAACCTTCTCGGTGGAACCATTCTCTGATTGGGGGTTTTTCTTTTCTCGTTCCAAACAGTGCCCCACTACTGGTCACAGACCACAATTATTTACGCTATATATTTCTATATAGCCTTAGTGGCTGTAGCATTTTTATTAATATCAGCAGGCCCATGGATTGTTTTATGTACCTTTGCCTGCCTGAAGGTAACATACCCTGAAAAGGACAATCCCTGTTGTCCAGCTCTTTCTCACAGGATATTGGTTTAAACAAACACACCCACTAAATCTGGCCAAAAACTAAAACACTACTTTTGCATGGGCTGGAATTACCACAAACAAGTCTTCAATGTCAACAAGTTACACACGTTTACAAACTACATGCTCTCTCCTGTCAACTTCAGTCAAATAGTTGCCACTTCAAAGCTGTCTGTCATGAAATAATCACAAACAGCAGACTACTTGCACGGACATATTTCCAGATGTTGGTCAACCAAATGGGAAGATAATTGTGATCTGAGGTCTACTTGTATATAAAAGGCTGTGGTATGTGCTGTCCTATCTGTGGGAAAGTGCATATAAAAGATCCCTTGCTGTTAATGGGAACATGTAGCGGGTTTCCTTTGAACATTATAAGTCGGAATTATACAATGTTTGCCATTCAGTAGCTGACAGAGCATTAATAAAAGTGCTATGGTGGTCTCGTTAAAGAACAAAACCTTTCCTTTATCTCGGTTTTAAAATGGGGTGATGTAGTTAACCAAACTATATGGAAGAATTATGTTGCATGTTGGTGGTGTATTCGAAATCTATAATATAATACGCTATACCTTTTTTTTCTGATCGCTTCTCCTGTTTTCAGTTGCACATCTAACAAACTTCTTTGTACATAACCGGTGCCGCAGTGAGGCGGCTAATAAAAAAAAGTGCACTTTTGGTTAAAAGCATGAAACTTGGCACGTATATGCCGTGCCCATTATAAAACATTTTCACATCTAAAAATGCTTGTAATGGTTTAAAGTATATGTGTGCCAAGTTGCATGCTTTTAACCAAAAGTGCACAATAGTTGTGTTAGCCGCCCCATTAAAAAGGTGTGTAGGATATTTGTAGATCCTCACTGGCCACCTGGGGGCCCTGCTGACTTTGTGCCTATGTGCCAAGTTTTATGTTTTTAATCTCGCTGTGATGTTTTTAGCTTGTTTTGTTTTCTTGTTTTGTTTTTTTTTCGTTTTTTTTTCTTTTCTGTTTTTTTTTTCTTTTTTGCTTTCAGGTCCAGTCGACTATTCTAAACACATAGCGGTAAATATTTCATACATAAACGAATTCCAAAAATACAACCATGATGGAGGTCGCCATATTTGTTACTTAACACAGAAATGGCTCCGCGGCGGCTGTGTATATAGCCTCGGCAAATTAAGGCCGGCAATCTGCACGGCGGTCACATTTAAGCCCAAGTTTTATTGCCACCATCCAAACTTTGGGCTATTTCTCGTTCCAGCCAGTGTTCCACAACTGGTGTAGCAAAGGCCGTGGTATGTACTATCCTGTCTGTGGGATGGTGCATATAAAAGATCCCTTGCTGCTAATCGAAAAGAGTAGCCCATGAAGTGGCGACAGCGGGTTTCCTCTCTCAATATCTGTGTAGTCCTTAGCCATATGTCCGACGCCATATATCCGTAAATAACATGTGTTGAGTGCGTCGTTAAATAAATAAATTGTATTAGAGACGCGGATTGAGGGGAAGGTATTGGAGTGCGCACCACCACCATCTACTGATGTTCGATGGGAAATACAATGATACGTGTATAGTGGGGGACACATTATAATATATTTTTGGCTGCCAGGTGTTTCTGGAGCATTTTGCTATACATTGTTCATCGGTCGGCTTGGTGGTTATGGAGAATATCCATTGGCGGATCCAAAGGGGATCACAGGGGTTCCATGAGCACCCACCTGTTTGACGTCCTCTTTTTAATGACGTTTGTTTCAAATCATATATCTCTCTCTCTCTCTCTCTCTCTCTCTCTCTCTCTCTCTCTCTCTCTCTCTCTCTCTCTCTCTCTCTCTCTCTCTCTCTCTCTCTCTCTCTCTCTCTCTCTCTCTCTCTATATATATATATAATGTATATATATATATATATATATCGCAGTCATTCTTAGAAACCTTAATTTTAATTAATTTTCTCTTCTTTTTTACAGTGACCTTGTGCAAGAAACATTAAGAAATTCTTTAGGGAACACGGTAAGTTCTCTCATTCATTAATTTTATTAATTTTAATACATTTTTATGCAAATATTCAATTAAAAACTGACCACCCGAAAACAAAAAACAACAACATCTCCTGTTGCTTTTCAAAACAAAACGTGTCAGATACCCTTAAGTACCCGAGTCCAATATTTTAGTCTCGTGGAGGACTTACAGTGTGGGTCCCCTATACATAACCCTCTACCCCCAATGTGGGTGCTTCCCCCAATATAAAAATCCTGGCTACATCAAGGTATTAGTGTACTATTTTTATATTATTGTAGGTGTGCTACATTTCTGCCCTCCCTAAATACTGGCGGTGTCCCTTTTAAACGTTGCACTCCCTCCCTGGAAAAATTCCTGCACCCGTCCCTGTGAAAACTAACAGTAAAAACAAAAACCTTATAAAATCGCAGACCCTAGCTTCAACACAAACAAAGTTTGGTTGGTCTACAAACCTGTAATACATTTGGATACAGTTACAATTAAATGAAATGTCTGTGGCATTGAAACGAGGAAATACCAGTATTAAACAGACAAGAGTTCGTTTCCATAGCAGGGGCGGGACGTAGCTCAGCGGTAAATGTCTTGTTCCGGACAGTGAACCACGACTGGTATATCAAAGGCCGTGATATGTGCTATCCTGGCTGTGGGATGGTGCATTTAAAAGATCCCTTGCTACTAATGGACTATATTATATCAAAATGACCAAATGTTTGCCATCCAATAGTCTATGATTAATAAATTAATGTGCTCTAGTGGTGTCGTTAAACAAAACAAACTTTAACGCGTCTCCATAGCTGTTATTCCTCTGACGTGCGTGGGTTTTCAAAAATATGGGGAAAAAATGCATTTCGTTATCAATTCTTCGTATTCCATTATTTTTTCAGTTATCAAACACGGCTCTAATAAAAAAAAAAAAAAATACGCCGTTAGTTTTTAAAAGTAATATTAAACTAGTATAGTACAGATATTTTAGGGCCTGTTCCTTTGAACTCAATCACTTAACCCCTAAGCAATCGAGATTGATCAATTCACATCTCTCCCCCCCCCCCCCCCCCCCCCCCCCCCCCCCACCAGTTCCCCGATATTTGTATTCGACGCCTCGTTCGCCATCACGCACACCGAAATTATCAGTAATTAGCGGAGTCATTGGCTAGTCGTTGAACGTCTTGCATTTATATTGTTAATTAGAACGCTCCTTTTGACCCCGCAGCGAGAGTGCGTGGTGGGCACCGGAAACTCCGCCATGCTTCCAGGTAAATGGTCGCGTTCGGTCGGCTGCTCGGCAATACAACTCAGTCACGTCTTTTTATTTATTAATGTGATCATCCGCTGCTGACACTCGGGGGCATGCATGAATTATTCGTCTTATTGTCCCGCTACTTGTCTCCTAATATGTAAAGACTCATATAGATTGGACGCGGTGCGTGCGTGCGGCCCGTCTTAAACAACAATCGAAACAGGTTACACACCCCATTAATTACTCCATACAGTTCAAATACAATTTCTATGTCAGATTATATTCTGTGAAAAAAAAAACAGTCGAGAGGATCATGTGACTACTAATTTTAGGGAGTGTTCTCGACTGACATGTACGTGTAAAAAAAAAATCAACATAGCTCGACCACGATATTTTTTTTCATTAAAGGGACATTCCTGAGTTTGCTGCAATTTTAAAGATGTTATCGACTAACAGATATTTTTTGACGACTGTAATTACATACCAAATGTATTTTTCTGCATAAAATATTAGTGGCTGTATATTAAACGTGTTTCTGATTGTTCTAATATTTGTACTAGGTTAAATTTTATTTTATTTCCTAAAACAGATTTTTTTCGTACGTACGAAATTATTTGAAGACAAAATCCAGTTTGGCCTTCTTACAAATATTAAGACGACCAGAAACACATTGAATATACAGACACTGATATTCTAAACCAGAAAATATATTTAATATGTAAGTATAATCGTAGAACTATTTTATTCGTCCGAAACATCTTACAATGCAGCAAACTCGGGAATGTCCCTTTAATGATACCTATGCCCGACCACCGCCTCGTGCAATCTAATTAAAATTAGCTCCACTATTACATGTGGATCTAACACCAGCCAGTTGGAGCTCATGTCCACCAATCAAAACCTTACTTGCAGAATCCTGCCAGTGATTTAAAAATAATTTGAAAACATTCCGAATTATCCTGAGGGTATACGACATGTTTCGTGTGAATTACGAATGCCTTAAAACATGTTTTATTTTATAAAATAAATAATTTGTAATGTAAAACTCAAGACTGATTTAGTTTTGGGTTTTTTTATAAATAAATAAATACATTTTAATGTAAAATTGAAGACTGATAACCAACCCCGTACGTATTGGTATGGTTCGCTGTACTGCGGCCACTAAAATAGACTCGCTCGATATTTTTAGAATTTGTATGCTCCCAAATAACGTTATAAAAGGCGAAGTGTGATTGGTCAATATTTAAATTATTATTTACAGACGAAATGTTACCTGGACAGTGGGGACTACGCAGTGTTGTTAGTTTTAAATCACTGGCAGGATTCTGCAAGTAAGGTTTTGATTGGTGGACATGAGCTCCAACTGGCTGGTGTTAGATCCACATGTAATAGTGGAGCTAATTTTAATTAGATTGCGCTTCGTGTTGCTCTTATACAAGTGACACAATACCACTTGGGTTATTTAAATACTACAGAGGTCAACCTACGTGTAATCATCAAAGGCAGATTTAAAAAAGCATATTAGAATTTTGTAGAATTTTTTTTGGTACGAGAAACTTTTTCCTAAACCGGATTATATTAAGCTGCTACAGCAAGTAACGACACGACACGACACATATATATATATATATATATATATGAATATGGTTGTGCAATGTGTGACAACAAATGTATTGAATATAACTCCCATATATATATATATATATATATATATATATATATATATATATTATCTTAGAGAGGAAACCCGATATAATTTTCCATTAGCAGCAAGGGATCTTTTATATGCACTATCACACAGATAGGACAGTACATACCACGGCCTTTGTTACACCAGTTATGGAGCATTGGCTAGAACGAGAAATAGCCCAATGGACCCACTGATGTGTTAATAGAACACACAAGCAGAATATAGAATATGTTATACCTGTACGCATAATCATGTTATACTTTTATTATTGTTGTATATTGTAAGACGATGATTCAAGGCATATTAACCTTGACTTTGCCAGTGATCTGGGGGTAATGAATTTTTAAAAAACAACAACAACACATGCTATGTAAATTCGGTCCTAGAATTTCATCGGTCGCTCTACAGTCGGCTATTACTGTAGGGCTAACGCTCGTACTGTGTGTCGACGCTTTTATTGAAACAATTTCGTGTTCACGGGCGGGTTTTCATATACATGTCTTATTTACAACGTTCAAGTATTTATTGTCAATAGACTCTTACCCAGAGAACCCGATAGCGCAATGCATATAACTCATCTGAGGTGCACGTTAATTGGATGCTGTGTAACCGGCACGTGACTGAAACGATTTCTCGCGTGACGTCACGTAGTCTGGTATCTCAGTATGAACTATTAAACACTGGAGTAGGTGCATAATAGAGAATAATACATGAGTGGCCGTTAGATACCATTTACCTCACAACGAGTTGTTGTAAAATATATCTAACGAGCGAAAGCGAGTTTGATACGTTTTTAAACAACGAGTTGTGAGATAAATGGTATTCAACGGACACGAATGTGTTATTATATTTCTTTCATATCCTCAAAAAACAGGTTTTAAGCAAATATTAACATCTTTTTCGACTCAAAGTTATTTACAGCCGTTGCACTTGTAGCTGCCTTATGCGTCACAGACACATGATTGTCAGGTTAACTATACGTCACAGTCTAATCGATCTCCATCGTGTAGTGTATCATTGGATGCATGGCACTGGTGACCTGGTCATCACTTAGGAGCAGCCAATCGTATGTCTTGAAATTGTTAACACACGTACGTGTGTAAACAACCATGTGCAACCAAAAATAACGCATGGTGTTCTCACCAACGGGTGTGTAAGAAATGTATATAAACTAGGGCCCGTGCTTATAAATGTTTTAGAGTCAATCTTTAATGACGTCACACGCATGCAATTTGTAAGGCGTTGCCATGACGTTCACGTGTCAGACTCTTATTAAAGTCTCGAGTCTAGACTTTAAAAGTTTTATAAGCACCAGGCCAGGTCCCGTGGGAATTTATAATCACTGTTGTATACGAATTCAGCCAAATAAAAAAGAATGGTTCAGTTTTTCTCTGATGAATATCAAGGTAATTTTGAGGTCACCAAAGGTCACCAGTACAAAATCATTTTAGGGCGCAAAGTGAAATAAGGTGTCACTGTATAACGTCTTTAAAATATTGATACGTAGCACATGAAACTAAAATAAAGATCACCGTGTAAACTAGTACTAGTATATTAAAACATGAATAAATGTTTGTTTTGGTGTTGTTTTATTTATAAGGAAGGAAGGAAATGGTTTATTTAACGACGCACTCGCATTTTATTTACGGTTATATGGCGTCAAACATATGGTTAAGGACCACACAGATATTGAGAGAGGAAAACCGCTGTCGCCACTTCGTGGGCAACTCTTTTCGATTAGCAGCAAGGGATCTTTTATATGCACCATCCCACAGACAGGATAATATATACCACGGCCTTTGTTACACCAGTTGTAGAGCACTTGCTGGAACGAGAAATAGCCTAATGGGCCCACCGACGGGATCGATCCCAAACCGACCGCGCATCAAGCGAACGCTTTACCACTGGGCTATGTCTCGCCCCTCACGGTCTTTGATATACCAGTCGTGGTGCACTGGCTGGAGTGAGAAATAGCCCAATGGGCCCACCGACGGGGATCGATCCCAAACAGACCACGCATCAAGCGAACGCTTTACCACTGGGCTACGTCCCGCCCCGTTTTATTTATAAAGTTGGGAGGCACACATATCTCTGCCAGTGTGTACAATGTGGGTACAAGTACGCTTGCGGAGAGATGTGCAGCATCTTGACACCGTACATCGGGTAGTAGGTCCATTAGACTACTAATTGGGAGTCCATCTATAAAGTATCAGATATTTTTAAACCCCCCCCCCCCCCCCCCTCCTCCCCATGTACACTTTTTGTACGTTTTTGATAACTAAAATCATAATTTACTTAGGTTTTATGGTTTAGATATCAATTTCCGTACATTCGAAGTGTTTTTGGTCATCCTGGTGTTTTTAACATCACAAAATGCATTTCTCATATTTTTTTAAACGCACATGCGTCTGAGTTATGGAGTCGAGTTTTAGTCTATTTTTAGAGGGTATTTCACCATTTCAAAGTCATAGACTCATGTTCCACTCAGTTGTAACTTTATCCAAATGTGTTACAGGTTTGTAGATTAACTAAACTTAGTGTTAATTTTCACGGGTTGAAACTAGAGTCTGTCCCTTTAACTAAACTTTCACGGGTTGAAACTAGAGTCTGTCCCTTTAACTAAACTTAGTGTTAATTTTCACGGGTTGAAACTAGGGTCTGTCCCTTTAACTAAACTTAGTGTTAATTTCCACGGGTTGAAACTAGGGTCTGTCCCTTTAACTAAACTTAGTGTTAATTTTCACGTGTTGAAACTAGAGTCTGTCCCTTTAACTAAACTTAGTGTTAATTTTCACGTGTTGAAACTAGGGTCTGTCCCTTTAACTAAACTTAGTGTTAATTTCCACGGGTTGAAACTAGGGTCTGTCCCTTTAACTAAACTTAGTGTTAATTTTCACGTGTTGAAACTAGGGTCTGTCCCTTTAACTAAACTTAGTGTTAATTTCCACGGGTTGAAACTAGAGTCTGTCCCTTTAACTAAACTTTCACGGGTTGAAACTAGGGTCTGTCCCTTTAACTAAACTTAGTGTTAATTTTCACGCGTTGAAACTAGAGTATGTCCCTTTAACTAAACTTAGTGTTAATTTTCACGGGTTGAAACTAGAGTCTGTCCCTTTAACTAAACTTAGTGTTAATTTTCACGTGTTGAAACTAGGGTCTGTCCCTTTAACTAAACTTAGTGTTAATTTTCACGGGTTGAAACTAGGGTCTGTCCCTTTAACTAAACTTAGTGTTAATTTTCACGCGTTGAAACTAGAGTCTGTCCCTTTAACTAAACTTAGTGTTAATTTTCACGTGTTGAAACTAGGGTCTGTCCCTTTAACTAAACTTAGTGTTAATTTCCACGGGTTGAAACTAGGGTCTGTCCCTTTAACTAAACTTAGTGTTAATTTTCACGTGTTGAAACTAGGGTCTGTCCCTTTAACTAAACTTAGTGTTAATTTCCACGGGTTGAAACTAGAGTCTGTCCCTTTAACTAAACTTAGTGTTAATTTTCACCGGTTGAAACTAGAGTCTGTCCCTTTAACTAAACTTAGTGTTAATTTTCACGGGTTGAAACTAGAGTCTGTCCCTTTAACTAAACTTTCACGGGTTGAAACTAGGGTCTGTCCCTTTAACTAAACTTAGTGTTAATTTTCACGCGTTGAAACTAGAGTATGTCCCTTTAACTAAACTTAGTGTTAATTTTCACGGGTTGAAACTAGAGTCTGTCCCTTTAACTAAACTTAGTGTTAATTTTCACGTGTTGAAACTAGGGTCTGTCCCTTTAACTAAACTTAGTGTTAATTTTCACCGGTGGAAACTAGGGTCTGTCCCTTTAACTAAACTTAGTGTTAATTTTCACGCGTTGAAACTAGGGTCTGTCCCTTTAAGCCATGTCCACACCATTTCCTGCAATGACATCAGTGGAATTATTGATATGCATTAATGGCCTCCAGCAAAATTGTCTACACTGACTTCTAACTCTCTGTGGCGGCGAAATCTAGTTATGTTGATAGAGTACTGGTCTCATGTGCTTTAGTCGAAGGATCGAATCCTCTTTGTGGACCCAATCTCTGAAATTCTGCCATGTCCACGCCAGTTCTCCACCACTGGGACATAAAAGGAAAGATGTTGCAGATTTCATCTTAGATTAAATGTGACAATGACCAAATGTTTTACATCCAACAGCCGATGATTAATAAATCAATATGCTTTAGTAGTGTCGTTAAACAAGACAACCTTTGTCTACTTAGACATTCAAAATATTTTTATACATAGGAAGATGTATACGCGACCGACATTTTACACTGTGCGCATTATATTAAATGGCGTGTAATATTAAACAAACCTAAATAAACAACAGTTTCGCATCTCTGTCGTTTTCAGAGCTTTTCAAAGTTTCGTCTGCTTCGCAGATTCATTGCAAAAGACTTTTGGTGACGTCACGTGACACGCGTCACTCTTGAAAAACAGTAGCCAGGCTTACGGGAGTAGCTGAAGAATGTTAACATTAAACTACGACATGCATTTAATCTCTTCACAACAGAAAATGGCATGGCTATTAATATTTGTTGGTTGATTTTGACAATAAAGCGAACAAGGTAAAACATCAGTTCATCAAATCGATTGTACATTACAATGCGCGTGTGTAGAAACCATTTCCCGTTAATAGGCCGGTTCACGGTTACTCGAGGATAATAAATCAATATGCTCTAGTAGTGTCGTTAAACAAAACAAACTTTAACTGGCTAGCTCTGTGTTATCCAACCAGTGCACCACAACTGGTCAAAGACCGTGGTATGTGCTTTCCTGTATGTGGGGAACGTGCATATAAAAGATCCCTTACTGCATTAGGAAAAATGTAGCTGGTTTCCTCTGATGACTACGACCTCTGCGCGTGCTGTAACCTCACCGTGGTGCAGGGTTGTAACATTCTCTTTGAGAATGGCCAATATAGCCCAAATTGAAGTTTAGAGTAAAAGTCAGTATCAATCTGTGATATTTGTATTTGTATTTTTGCACGGTTCTTTACACTGTTTTTATTTATATCTTGAATTTTTCTATTGATGTTGATCATCACCTTATTTGTTTCCATTACCATAGTTTGACACCGAATAGCCGATGTATTTTGCGTGCTGGGGTGTCGTTAAACATTCATTCATTCATTCATTCTGATGACTACGTGTCAGAATTACCAAATGTTTGACATCCAATAGCCGATGATTAATACATCATTGTGCTCTAGTAGTGTCGTTAAATAAGACAACCTTTGTTCATATGCTGGTCTGGTTAACGCATAGAAAGCTGTATTGCTTTATGTATTGCCTCCCCAGTGGCCCAATATGTCTCTTTGACCTTCCCAATGAACAAAAACATCTCGTCATAGCAAGCAAAGGAACATAGGGAGGCACACATATATCTGAGAGTGTCAGTAGAACGAAATGGAGTTATAGTATTTTACTCTTTTAAAAAATCCAAAGAAAAAAAAGAAGCATATTATTAGGCCTATTGGTAGGATACGTTCGACCACTAAACCCTCTTCTCTCTCACTAACCACTAACAACTAACTCACTGTCCTGGACAGACATCCCAGATAGCTGAGGTATGTGCACAGGACAGCGTGCTTGAGCCTTAACTGGATATAAGCACGGAGATAAAAGGAACATAGGCAATCAATGAAACCTATCAAGTCTTAAACACCACTCGGGATTCTAGTTATCGAAAAGAATTTCGAGCGTCAAAAGCAACCGATCGCTATGGAAATATTGAGTTTCTCCGATATTGCATGCTGTAGTCAGAGCCAAGAAAACATTGAGTCCATTGTGTGTATTTGGATATTAGAATGTCCTTCACTAACATCATCGACTACATAAACACAATTAGTTTGCTTGAAGATCGACCCTGTACTTAACAAGAAATAAATACGTCTTCCTACAAGAAAGGTGGTGTTGTTCTCTGGATTTATTATGAGCTAGAGGTCATCTAGAGAAAATGTTATTCATCTGGTCATAAAAGCCATTCCATCATAAATATACCACACGGGTCTTTTAATTCCCAGTTTAATATGCCTGCGCAACATCCTACTGACAGCTTGGACTGCAATGCTTCATCTGCTCGCTTATTTCCATTCCATTTGCCGTTCATTCTGCGACATCTGTCCCAACTTGATATCTCACAAAAATGTCTTCTGGACGTTTTTTTGGTATGTTTATGGTATCTGAGATTTTCCTAATTTTGGCTTCTCTTCATAGGTGATTCAAACTCTGCTATTAATTGAATGTCTCTGGTCCATTTACCATCTCGTACCAGAGATCTGTCATGTCTACAGGTCTTCTATCACCATTCATGGACGCATTATTCTGATCATGTTCCTGGTCAATAGCAACAGCACTGTCAGCAGACAATGGATACTATGGTGGGGGGGGGGGGGGGTTCACTGCGAGGTGCGGGATTTAGCTCAGTCGGTTGAGTGCTCGCTTGAAGTGCTTACATCGCTGGATCAAACCACCACGATGGATCCATTAAACTGATTCAAGGCTGTAATATGTGTTTTCCTGTCTGTGGGAAGGTGCAAATAAAAGATCCCTTGCTGCTAATCGAAAAGAGTAGCCCATGAAGTGGCGGCAGCGGGTTTTCTCTCTATATATCTGTATGGTCCTTAAAATAAAAGATCCCATGCAGCATTAGGGAAAATGTAGCGGGTTTCCTCTGATGACTACGTGTCAGAATTACCAAATGTTTGACATCAAGTAATTGATTAAGTAATCAAGTGCTCTAGTGGTGTCGTTAAACAAAACAAATTTTAACTTTCTTCACTGTGAAGCGCCCTGCCAAAATCCTGCATATGCAAACGATTGTATTCATTAAGTGTCGCCAATCCTTACAAAACAACTGAAAGTCACCTAGTTCGTGTTGTTTCAAGAAAATATTTATATACAAAAGGACGTTTGCGTCTCACATTGCTCAGAGAGCGAGCATTACTTTTATTTCCAACAGCAGAACTGGAAACCAAAGCTGGAGCGGAGTACATGGTTCAGCTCTGTGCCTGCACCGCGATTCACGACCGGCCTCGGTGCTGTCGTGGTTAAGCCATCGGACATAAGGCTGGTAGGTACTGGGTTCGCAGTCCGGTACAGGCTCCCACCCAGAGCGAGTTTTAACGACTCAGTGAGTAGGCCTAAGACCACTAGTGTACACTCTCTTCTGTCTCACTAACCAATAACTCACTGTCCTGGACAGACGGTCAGATAGCTGAGGTGTGTGTACAGGACAGCGTGCTTGAACCTTAACTGGATATAAGCACGTTAAAGCCGCACACCCTAGTTCCATCCAGCGAAAATAAATTATAATTTGGTTAATCTACAAACCTGTAACACACTTAGATCACGTTTTTATCAAATGGAGTGAAAAAGCAGGTTTTATATCGATAAATACCATGGGAATCCCCATGTCCCAATTGCTTGAAATAATTTTGAAAGTTAGTATTCAGATGTCACCGGTAGATGTCGCTCGAAGCACAACAATGCCTACGTCACGACAAATTTCACAGACTTGGGGTGCGTTCCTTTCACCTCTCCTGGACATGTTCCATCTGTTCTGTCCTGGTTGTATCCCCTCTCCAGATATCGTAAGACTTAGCAAAATTATTGGTTTTAAGGGTGTGTAACGTTTTGTATTGAGACACTTACTTGTCTGAACTTTATTGTTGCTGAAAATGTTCACGAACTGTGAAGAAATATCTCACAAATGAACAACAAGCAAACGACAACAAATCGGATGTTGATTGCGCGAACCGTGCACGAGAAAACAAACCGAACCAAAATGATAACGGTCACGTGGTATACCAACGTCTGTGACGTTTACACAGGAAGATTCCCTCTAAAAATAGATTGGACCTCGCTTGCTTAACGGTTTTTTCTCGAGTGCGCGCGGCATTTTAAGAAATACAAAAAAATGCATTTCGTGGTTTTACAAACATCAGGATTACCAGGATTACCAAAAAGCACATCAGGTGAATGGAAATGTGTATTCTAAATAATAAAATGTAAGTAAACTGCAATTTTATTTGTGAAAAAATGGGTTTAATAGCGAAAAACAACGCCGTAATGGTTAACAACTAGCCGTAACTAGGGTGTGTCCCTTTAATAAGTTGATATGACATGTGACTGCACCAGCCTTTGACCGACATGAAATATAAATCACGCATGTCTTCGACTGTAGGACGGTGTTACATTAGTCGCTCCAGCAAGTGCACCACGACTGGTATATCAAAGGCCGTGGTATGTGTTATCTTGTCTGTGGGATGGTGCATAAAAAAGATCCCTTGCTTGTAATCGAAAAGAGTAGTCCATGAAGTGGCGACAGTGGGTTTTCTCTCTCAATATATGTGTGGTCCTTAACCATATGTCCGACGCCATATAACCGTAAATAAAATGTGTTGAGTGCGTCGTTAAATAAAACATTCCTCCCTTCGTGTTACATTAGCGGGTTTGGGGGTGGGGGGAGTCTGTCGTTCCTGATGAGCCAACTACATCCTATATAAGGACATCCACTACCTCATTACCGTCAAGAAGATCTGCTTCCACTTTCGAGTGCTGCTATCTTCATATGGAGGCATCCGACGAGCGCGGTTAAGTAATATTCACTATGACTTAATGGGCATGTACATTCGATCCATTTGTCAATGACATACAAAGGATTTGTCCAGGATGATTATGGGATTAAGGGGCCTAATTCACCAAACTCTCGTAACTTTGCGATCTCGCATTGCAATGCTAAAAGACTTGCAAAGAGGATGCCTCATTTTCTAGCAGAGCCTAAGAGACCTTTGTGAATTAGGCCCCTGGATGTCAATTCCCGTCTTCACCACACACACGGTGTGATGAAGAGGGTGCGTCACAGAAAAAAAAAAGGTATACAAGAGAAATGATGGCCCCACATTCCTCTTAGGTGTGGTACTTCGTAGTTGATGGTTAATGATGAAGTACGTACCACCCACAAAATAGTCTCACCCTCGCCCTGCCCCCTCCGCCCGATAATTAATCCATGTGCATGTGACTCATATGTCCTACAACGTTCATGCTTGCAATGTGTGCAATTGAAATATGTATTAAAAATGGATAATAAATAAAAATTACATTAATTGTTGGAAACCAAATCTAGCTATCGCATCACCTTAACTGAACCACGATGGAGTGAAATCCATGTCATCCCTCTCGGCAATTTTAGTTTTTGAATGATGGACCATTGCCATAATTCAATTATTTTTACAAAATGTCATTAATAAATGGAGTATGATGGTTATTAAGATGGTTGAATAAAGTACATTTAGGGACAAACCAAATTATTTTTGTTCAGGTAATACTTTGTTAGACCATTAAATAGGTCAGTGATCTGTGACAATATGCCTTTAAGAAGTGTAAAATGAAACCTGTGAACGTTTGTAACATTATTTGACGTGGAAAACGACATTTACGTCGCTTACCGCTATATAAATACGGGGAAAGCGACACCTTACGCTTACGGGGAAAGTGCTGCAAATCAAACATGTTGTTGTTTGGGTGGGATTTGTTTTTGTTTCGGGGGGGGGGGGGTTTTAGGGGGGTTAACTGTGCATTGCGTGCGAGTGCGTTTTTATCAGTCATTAATTTGACAGGAAATATAATTTTATTAATAAGAAAGGTAACTCTTGGTTTCTGCGATTTTGTTTTACTTTACGACACTGAGTTAACGTTACTTGGCAATGACGTAAACAAAATGGCGGCGCCCATGAAATTTGCATGTGATTTGTTGGCTATTTTTATTTACAATGCAGCCTTTATAAACTGTACATAAATGCTTTTAAATTCTGTATAGTTAAATAATATATGTATTAACCAGTGTAAAATGAACCCTGCGAATGTTTGCAACATAATTAAATATAGCACTTTATTATATAACATTTAGTAAAATATCTTAAAATATCAGTGAAATAAAAGTGTTATCAGTCACTCAGTGACGATAACACATTTTGGAGTGAAAATTTCACTATTTCACTCTAAAATGTGTTATCGTCACTGTAGAAAGTGTTATCTTCACTGTAAGAAAGCCGGAAATATTTTGCTGTTGGCATTTTAAAAATAAAGGTAAATTGCCAAAGGTTATATAAGAATTGTTTCTAATTTTTTAGGAATTTATCGATGTATAAAAGTCACAAATGGTATAAAATCGCGTAGCGTAGCGAAGCGATTTTATACTACATTTGTGACTTTTATACATCGATAAATTCCTAAAAAATTAGAAACAATTCTTATAATTACAAACAGTACAAGAAGTATACCTTAAAACACTCAAAAATCATTTCTTTCGTTCTTACCGTCAACCATGTTCTGTAAATAAGCGTAGGAATACATGTATACATACTATTGGAAATTGTCCGCTAAAAATAAAAATAAGTATTGAATCAACAAAAACAGTGTATATATCTTTATTATAACTTCTTTTTAAAAAATGAAACAATTTCATGTGCAGATTTGTCTTGTGTTTTTCTATCGCAAAGTGACCTTGATATTAACTTTTGTTTACGTGTAGTGACTGTTGGTGTTGTGCGGTTATTTCGATCTTGGTCTTCCGTGATGACGTATTTTTATGAGGTTTATGGAAGGATAACGCTTGGATTTTTAGTGACGTCAGCCAATCAGAATACAGTAAATCGTATAAATTCGGAAAGTTTGTAATTATATATATATAATAAATAGAAAATTTCATGTTTTTTTTGCAATCTAATTAAAATTAGCTCCACTATTACATGTGGATCTAACACCAGCCAGTTGGAGCTCATGTCCACCAATCAAAACCTTACTTGCAGAATCCTGCCAGTGAATTAAAACTAACAACACTGCGTAGTCCCCAATGTCCAGGTAACATTTCGTCTGTAAATAATAATTTAAATATTGACCAATCACACTTCGCCTTTTATAACGTTATTTGGGAGCATACAAATTCTAAAAATATCGGGCGAGTCTATTTTAGTGGCCGCAGTACAGCGAACCATACCAATACGTACGGGGTTGGTTATCAGTCTTCAATTGTACATTAAAAATTATTTATTTATTTATAAAAAAAACCCTAACTAAATCAGTCTTGAGTTTTACATTACAAATTATTTATTTTATAAAATAAAACATGTTTAAAGGCATTCGTAATTCACACGAAACATGTCGTATACCCTCAGGATAATTCGGAATGTTTTCAAATTATTTTTAAATCACTGGCAGGATTCTGCAAGTAAGGTTTTGATTGGTGGACATGAGCTCCAACTGGCTGGTGTTAGATCCACATGTAATAGTGGAGTTAATTTTAATCAGATTGGGTTTTTTGTCAAATATGATTTATATCTCATCTCGTGAAGTTTGCAATCATATCACACTTGTCACGTGTGGTATAAAATCTGATACTACCCCTGAATTCCGTATTAAACAGAATTCATAATAGTCAACTATGAGTTAAGTATATGTTTGTCAGATAAACAGTTTCATCGAAATTTATAATTTTCAACTTTAATTTGTGTCGGTTTTGTTTTGTTTTGTTTTAGTTTTTGTTTCTTGTTGATGTGTTATTATTGTTTATTTGTTTGCTTTGGTTTTGTTTTTGTGTTTATTTTGTCGTTTTGTTTTTGTGCGTTTTTCGGGGTGGGGGGGTGGGGTGGTTTTGGGGTTTTTTTTGGTTTTTGTTTGGGGGTTTTTTTGTGGGGAGGGGTTTTGTTTTGTTATTTTTGTTGTTTTGAGGTTTTATTTACCTAATGGAGTATTCAGATCAAGAGTCCATTAATTTTGTTCCAAAAACCAACAACCTTTTTCTTTTTCATCATAGATTAGTATCTATCAGAACTCGAACTCGGTAATGCATCCGTTAACACGATGGCGGCAGCGAATCCCATCAAGTCCAATTAAGGTCGCTGACGAAAACGTGTGACATTTGTTCACGTGCCTTGCGTGATGCTAAGAATTTCCGATAATATTACTTGCAAGAATGAATAGGTATCTCTCTCTCTCTCTCTCCACTGACAAGGGGCGGGACGTAGCCCAGTGGTAAAACGCTCGCTTGATGCGCGGTCGGTTTAGAATCGATCCCCGTCGGTGGCCCCATTTCGCTATTTCTTGTTCCAGCCAGTGCTCCACAACTGGTGTAACAAAGGCCGTGGTATGTACTATCTTGTCTGTGGGATGGTGCATATAAAGATCCCTTGTTGCTAATCGAAAAGAGTAGCCCATGAAGTGGCAACAGCGGGTTTTATATATGTGTGGTCCTTCCCACAGACAGGATAGCACATATCACGGCCTTTGATATACCAGTCGTGTGTCTGTTTAACGTCAGTCAGCAAATCAATTTGAACGTAATCTCAAAATCAAACGTAATTTAGAAATGGTTGATTAAAAGATGCTTTGCATATGCTGAGCTTTTCTGCATACGGGATATCACTCGCCACATTGATTTGATCGCGGACAACGGCAAAAACTAAGACGAGTCGATACTATGACCTATCGAACCTCAGGCTTTGGCCACTGAAATGCGTTACAGACTTCCGCCGTTTAACAGGAGCTATCACTCATGCACTCCATCGCTCCCGTGAGACTAGTTCAAGGAGAGTGATTTGTAGCTCGCCTTAGCATGTGAATTTATATGGTATCAGTATGGCACTGTCTTAAATGGCTGCTCAGAGCGGTACGTGGCCCAGTGGTAAAGCGCTCACTTGATGCGCGGTCGATCTAGGATCGATCCCCGTCGGTGGGCCCGTTGGGCTATTTCTCGTTTCAGACGCGAATGGTATATTAAAGGCCGTGGTGTGTGCTATCCTGCCTGTGGGATGATGCATACAAAAGATCCCTTGCTACTAATTGAAAATGTAGCGGGTGTCCTCTCTAAGACTAAGTAGCTGATGACTAATAAAACCAATGTGCTCTAGTGGTGTCGTTAAATAAAACAGTTTAACGGGAGCTATAACTCCCACTCTCCATCGCTCCCATGAGGAGTGGGACGTAGCCCAGTGGGGAAGCGCTCGGTTGACGCGTAGTCTGTTTAGGATCGATTCCCGTCGGTGCCCCCCCCCCCCCCCTCCATTGGGCTATTTCTCGTTCCAGCCAGTGCTCCACAACTGGTACTATCCTGTCTGTGGGATGGTGCATATAAAAGATCCCTTGCTGCCAATCGAAAAGAGTAGCCCATGAAGTGGCGGCAGCGGGTTTCCTCTCTATATATCTGTATGGTCCTTAACCATATGTCTGACGCCATATAACCGTAAATAAAATGTGTTGAGTGCGTCGTTAAATAAAACATTTCCTTCCTTCCATCGACCAGTTCAAGGAGTCATTTTATTAGTCGGAAACGTCTTACAATGGAGCACACTCAGGAATGTCCCTTTAATTAAACTTAGTGTTCATATTTACGGCTTAAAGGGACATTTCTGAGTTTGCTACATTGTAAGATGTTTCCGACTAATAAAATAGTTCTACGATTAAACTTACATATTAAATATATTTTCTTGTTTAGAATATCAGTGTCTGTATATTCAGTGTGTTTCTGGTCGTCTTAATATCTGCAAGACGCCCAAACTGGATTTTCTCTTCAAATAATTTCGTACGTACGAACAAATATATTTTAAGAAATGAAATGAAATTTAACCTGGTACAAATATTAGAACAATGAGAAACACTTTTAATATATAGCCACTAATATATTATGCAGAAAAATATATTTGATATGTAATTACAACCGTTAAAAAGTCTCTGTTAGGCGATAACGTCTTAAAAATTGCAGAAACTCAGGAATGTCTGCGCCTTTAATATGGATTTTTTCAAGAACATTAGCTCATCTCATCAGTGTTCAAGGAAAAAAAAAATTGACTCATTATCGCGTAATGCTGTGCTACGGTTGGAACTTTTCGTCGTCCGTTCGCACTACTACGACACGTTTTGATCCAAAGTTTTGACACAGAACTAACTAGAACACCAATCAGTAGAACTATGTGCGTGGAATCAGTCGTCTTGGCATGCTGCATCGTGGCCAAATCTCTCATATAGGCATCTTCACAGGAAAATTCGATAGCGAAAGACATCGACATGGCAAGTCTGTGTACATATTAACATCGCCACAGCAATAATGTCTGCCCGTCTGGTCATTGACCTTCTGTCCTAAAGCAGCATCCGGTAACATCCTTTCGTATTGGATGTTTTTTAAAAAAAAGTTGCTTTCGTTGGAGCCTATTTTAGCATTTCGTACACATATACGTTTGAGGACTAACGTGTGATAAATCTTTTTTTTCCGGACGGGTAAGTATTTATACATTTCTTTTCGTTCTATTGAATGCTATTCCCATTACTTTGGCTAGATTAACCCCTGCGCGTGCTGTAACCTCACCGTGGTGCAGGGGTGTAACATTCTCTTTGAGAATGGCCAATACAGCACAATTGATACAATTGAAATTTTGAGTAAAAGTCAGTATCTATCTGTGATATTTGTACTTTTGCACAGTTCTTTACACTGTTTTTATTTAAATCTTGAATTTTTATATTGATGTTGATCATCACTTTATTTATTTGCATTACCATAGTTTGACGCCCAATAGCCAATGTATTTGTCGTGCTGGGGTGTCGTTAAACATTCATTCATTGGCTAGATTAAATGCGAAACAATGGCTACGTGGCTGGTTAATAGTTTTTGTTTACAATATTATCTACAAAAAGCAATTTCCTCAAAATATAAACAAATATTATGTAAGTACAGACTATCTGCGCATAGGCTTGCAATAGAAACTGGAAGATATAACAATACCGAGAGAAAAGATAGAGTGTGTAAACTTTGTAATATGAATGCTGTTGAAGATGAGTATCATTTTATTTTGGTCTGTCCTTTCTACAATACTATCGGATGCAGGTATATAAAACCATATTTTTACACCAGACCATCCTCTTTTAAATTGATGCAGCTATTATCCCTCCCCCCCCCCCCCCCCCACCCCCACACACACACATCTGCCTGTTACCGACTACGGTTGGACTGCTGGTGCTCCCTTGCACCTGCCATTACAGGCGGTCCCTGCTTCACCCACCCCAACCTTTCCTGTCCTGGACGGAGGAACCGGCTGATGCCGGTACTTGTGCCCAGGACAGGCGTGCGCTACAATATTCACTAGGGCAACCACGCAGAGACATGACAGTACGTAAGTGGAATGTATATACATTCTCTTATGATATATATTTTATATTGAATATTTTCATCACTTTCCCGCTAATAAAGTGTGTGTATATATATATCATCCATTAAAGGCTTTTGTAGGAGATATCGCTGGCACTATAATGTGTGATATATCGCTTCTTATAATCCTGATTGGTCACATTTTAATCACAAGACAATGTTTTGTTACGTCACTGTGTTTGTTTCAGCGCTAAACCTACTATTAGTGACGTCACGCCACTGCCGTTCTGCTAGTTAACGAGTCTACCGCTGACATTCAACCCACATTACTGAAATTGTTTACACCTGTCTCAAATGGAAATAATGATATTGGATGATAAAAAGAATACCCCCCTCGTGTCTTGTGATATCATAATTTATCAGCACTCGTTGATAAAAGTATAAAATCCTCGGCAAGCCTCGGATTTCATACTTTTATCAACTCGTGCTGATAAATTATGATATCAGAAGACACTCGGGGAGTATCCTATATATATTTGTATTGACCAGTAAATCAGCCTGACGAGTCGGCTCTATTAAAAAGAGACTAAACGATTCTGTAGCAATGGTAAAATATGTTCGACCAATATAGCCTTTTTGATAATCAAAATGACAACATAACTATATCTCTTACTCATAATATGTTCGCTCCTGTTCGCTCTATGCGTAATAATGCTATAGCTGCTCATTTGCTTTCTGGGGGTTTTCTGCAATAATTTCGTATCAAACGTTTATTTGTCTTCATCCATTTATTCCTTTCAACTTATGTTTGTGCTTATATCCAATTAAGGTTCAAGCACGCTGTTCTGGGCACACACCTCAGCTATCTGGGTTAGTTGTTAATGGTTAGGTTTCTTACAAACACATTTAAAATGACTTAGTCAAAGGGAATCCCAAATATATTTACCCGTATAGATATAAATGCTAAATATATTTCACACATTTACATAGGTTTTATGACGAAGTATATCCCATATGACTAATATATCTAGATCATTTTAATAGATACAAACTCAGAGCATTGTCTATTTTGGATATCATCATTTGAATGGATATATATATATATATATATATATATATATATATATATATATATATATATATATATATATATATATATATATATGCAGGATATTGTCTACATTATCTATTTTAATGGATACAAATTCGGTAAATTATCTATTTAATGGATATAAAACCAGTACATTATCTATTTAAAAGATACAAAACTAGTACATTATCTATTTAATGGATACAAAACCAGTACATTATCTATTTAAAAGATACAAAACCAGCACATTATTTATTTAATGGATACAAAACCAGTACATTATCTATTTAATTGAGACAAAACCAGTACATTATCTATTTAATGGATACAAAATCAGTACATTTACTATTTTAATGGATACAAAACCAGTACATTTACTATTCTAATGGACACACACTCAGTATATTGTGTATTTTTAAAGAAAACGAATTCGTGGACATTGTCTATTTTATTTTAAGACTAAAACAGGACATTGTCTGTTTTAAAAGGAATATTCTTAGTTTAGCCCTAGCAAGGCATCCGTTATCCCCCCCCCCCCCCCACCCCCCAATAAAATAAACTCACATCCTGGGGTTTACTTTCTGTGTTTTTTCACGGATAAATACCTTTGGTCGAATTACTTCACATTCCGGTTGGCCGTTGAAAGAATGAAGAAATTATTTCAGACAAAAATCGATATAGAGATTCTATAAAACATTACGATGGCCAGAAATGCATTGGTAATATAGATATTCATATAATAAATAAAATGGAAGCAACTTGTAATTGTAATACATGTATTTGTAAAATATTTTATTTGTCAAAAACCTTTTAAAACGGTTACAAACTCAGATATTGTCTATTTTAATGGGCAAACAATCAGGATAGTCATTTTAGACTTGCGTCTTGTTTTATTTTTGTTTTTCTTGTTAGTTGTCTTATTCATTGAACTAAGCATTGCAGTAATCATGGCGTCGGCGTCTACATTGGCGTGTACTATACAATGGCAGTCCTCCTACAGACAGAGTTGGAACCTTATATTGCGAACACGATGAGCTCTTCACTGTATAGAAATGGCTGCATACCCTTACGTAATACAACTCTTTCACAACGTCTTTTGAAATCATTCTTGTGCAGAGATATGGTAATTAATATGCTATGGAAGATTCCTAATCGTATGTTATGGCTTGTATTACAAAAAAATAAAAAAATAAAAAAATGTTTTATTTAACGACGCACTCAACACATTTTATTTACGGTTATATGGCGTCAGACATATGGTTAAGGACCACACAGATTTAGAGAGGAAACCCGCTGTCGCCACTACATGGCTACTCTTCCGATTAGCAGCAAGGGATCTTTTATTTGTGATTCCCACAGACAGGATAGCACAAACCATGGCCTTTGTTGAACCATTTATGGATCACTGGTCGGTGCAAGTGGTTTACACCTACCCAGTGAGCCTTGTGGAGCACTCACTCAGGGCTTGGAGTCGGTATCTGGATTAAAAATCCCATGCCTCGACTGGGATCCGAACCCAGTACCTACCAGCCTGTAGACCGATGGCCTGCCACGACGCCACCGAGGCCGGTAAATTGTATTACACACATAGAGTTGTATATTATTTTTATTACTGGTGAGTAGATTAAAGGAATGCTTGGGCAAGGCTTTTGGACTGGTAGGCATATTCAACGATATTTAATGCACATTATTGTTTAATATCAATATTAATATTGGTATATTTAATTATAAAACGGTATAAATGTGACGGTTATTATGTATAACGGGCGCAGCCATTTTGCTCCATCCCAGTGAATACGCCCTCTGGTGAGCCGGTGAATACGTAATACTTAACGCGTCACATCAGGAATTAGTCTTAAAAGTGAAGAAACAAACGTACCTGATTTTTTGCGGGATGATAAAACAGACATGCGTCTAAATGTATTTGTCAATTTTATCAGAAATAAATATAAGTCTTCCTTTTGAGGGACAAGTGCCTTTAAGGCAGAGGAAAGGAAAAGAAAGGGCTGATATCTTAACAAGAGTGGTTGACGGATATGCCACATGTTTTTACCTGTGCAAACATGATTTAAATGATGCAATTTTATTTTTTATATTGTTTGATATGTGAAAGACAGCACCTCCCCCTTACCCCCCCCCCCCCTCTATCTTTGTTTCTGTCTGTCTGTCTGTCTGTCTGTCTGTCTGTCTCTCTCTCTCTCTCTCTCTCTCTCTCTCTCTCTCTCTCTCTCTCTCTCTCTCTCTCTCTCTCTCTCTCTCTCTCTCTCTCTCTCTCTCTCTCTCTCTCTCTCTCTCTAATTCTCATTCCCATTCTCGCTCTTACACTCACTCACTTTCTTTGTTCTAACAAACCAAATGAGCACTGGCCTATTATCATTTACCACCTGAAGATAATAAAAACAGATTCATTCTGGGTATAATTGTTATTGGGTAGATCGATTTCGCGTCAGCTGCCGTGTCAATGCTTCTTCCTACGACAGACCTAGATATACATATAATTAACCTAGAAATTACACATCGACAAAACGAGAAAAAAGGAATGTTTGTTTAAATGACACCTCAGCTGGCCAAGACTGATGAACAGTACCCAGAGACATCAGGGACACAGGTATATACTGATGGATCTGCAACAAATGCAACAAGTGGAAAACAGAGGGGCTAGAATATATACGTCATGGATCCTAGTTGCTACCGAGAGGAGGCACATTTTCCTACAGGGAAACACTGCACAAACTATGCTGCAGAGGTTGAGGCTCTCATTCATGCTGCCAACATCATCAGCACTAGAGAGGAGAACTGTTCACGTGTCGTCTTCCTGACTGATGCTCTCTCTGCCCTCCAGGCTCTTGAAAAGAACAAGCTTGACAGACTTTCAGAAGCCCTACAGCCTATCAGCAGTGTTAACCAAGTCGTGCTGCAATGGATCCCTGCTCACTGTGGCATACCAGGAAATGAAAATGCAGACAGACTGACAAAACTGGGTGCAGCTAAAGAACAGGAGGATAACTGGGTGGCATACGAAGAGATGAAATCTCATATTAAATATCTGAATAGACCTCTCAAACAAACCAATGATTATTACCTGCTGTCCCGTCAGGAACAGGTCATCATTTTCCGACTAAGGACTGGACACAACAGGCTGAACCAGCATATGCATAGGAGGTTCCGGCTAGTACCTTCTTCCATGTGCTCCTGTGGAGAAGCAGAACAGACGACTGAACATGTCATCCAAGACTGCATAAACCTACAGCAGCTGAGGGAGACTACCTGGACAACTACAACAACTCTCCAGAAGAAGCTGTACGGCACAAGAAGTGATCTACAGACAACAGTATCATTCATAGTCACTGCTGGCTTCGACGTGTAGTCAACAAGCGAACGAAAAGAAGAAGACTCCTCAGCAAATTTGGAAGGGAAAGGAATGTTTTAATGACACCTCAGCAACTTTTAAGCTAAGTCCAGGGACGTAGGCTGAGGGGTTCGGTGGTCCGAACCCCCTCCCCCCACCGCTGAAGCAAATTGTCCGCTTTCAGAACTAAAACATACAGGTTTATACATGTGGAATTTCTGGTGGTGCAAAAAACAAAATATTCGACCCCCCCCCCCCAGTACAGATCACGCTACCCCCCCCCTTCCGATGTCTATTTCGAAAGGAAAGATATATTTGTTTAATAATGTCCATATCTTACAAAGATAGAAGCTATATTTATTTTTTATAATATATTTTACAAAATGTCGAAAATATTTACAGACCTGTAATTAATTTTGATTGACGACACTGAAAGACACGAGGGTAATACAGTTTACTTCTTGCAAGAAGATTAAATGTTAAGTCGTAACACGTTTTATATTTGTAATATCCGCGGGCGACGGCAATTTATTTGGTCCAAGAGGACCTATAGGCACTAAATGTGCAGGCCATGTCTATTCTGGAAGAAGAACCTCGGTTACGTTCAGTCAAACGCTTGTCGCTAACGTTTGCTAAACCTGGGGCCTAATTCACAAAAGTCTCTTAGGCTCTGTTAGACAACAAAACATCCTTTTTGTAAGTCTTTTAGCATTGCACTGCGAGACTGAAAAGTTACGAGAGTTTAGTGAATTAGGACCCTGTTTTTTACGCTAAACAGTAAACCATATGCCTACTTTGAGAACCAGTCAAAATAGTTCGGAAACGTTCGCGAAAAACCGCTGGCTGAACTTGGGACTGGGTCGACCAAGGCTAATCGGTCACTGTGACGTCAAAATTTAATGATTTCCGCGAAACTATGCGCAAATTCCGTTTTTACTGAGATAATTTATTGGTTCGTGTCTTATACATACAAGTGAGTCTCGATAAAACTAGATATATGTAATTGTGATCATTGTCGACGCAGATTTTTAAAACATCTGCCATTCTATATGGCCAGGGGGCGGAACGTAGCCCAGTGGTAAAGCGCTCGATTGATGCGCGATCGGTTTGAGATAGATCCCCGTCGGTGGGTCCTTTGGGCTATTTCTCGTTCCGGCCAGTGCACCACGACTGGTATATCAAAGGCCTTGGTATGTGCTATCCTGTATGTGGAATTGTGCATATAAAAGATCCTTTGCTACTAATTGAAAAGTGTAGCGGGATTCCTCTCTATGATGAAAATGTTTGACATCCAATTACCGATGATTAATAAATCAATGTGCTCTAGTGGTGTCGTTAAACTAAACAAACTTTAACTTTCTAGATGATCAGGGCCCCGTTTTACGAAGTGGTCTTAGCTCTACGATTACCTTAATCGCATAGCTACGTCATGGACTTAAGGTAAGATCACTTTGTAAAACGGGCCCTAAATTATTGCTAGTTTCCATTGACAGCAGCTATAATGTTTGTGTGTTTTCCTGAATTTGTGTTTAATTTTTTGTTGTTTGTTTGTTTGTTTGTTGCTGGTTATTGGGGGTTGGGGGGGGGGGGTTCTTGTGTTGTTTTGTTTGTTTGTTGTTGGGGTTTTTTATTGGTATTAATTTTGTTTGTTTTTTGTTGTTTTTTTGGGGGAGGGGGGGTGTCTGCGCCTACCATAAAACCAAGTCAAATCAAGTTAACGACCTTACATTACGGAGATCAGATCTAACCAGATGGGATTAAAAAAAAAAAAAATTAACCAAAAAATCAAAACGCTCGGGTCACAAGGGAAATTGAAATGTTAACACAAACACAGTGTAGGTTTTCCTTGTGTTGTTTTATCGGAATGTTTATGAATAAACAGAAGTCACAAGCTGGTGACGTAGGTTCTTAATTTCCCTTCCAACATGAAACAATGTTAACAACGTGGTAATACAGACAATATAGGTCTCAGCTCTTGGGTGAATGACACACAGGTCTCCCGATTGAGTTGACATTGCGACGGAGAACCTCAAGGGTACTAACAGCAGAGCTACTCTTCTTAGTTCTCTCGTTCATGTATTAAAAACCCCAATATTTATAAGATACATATACATATATTGGTTGACACGTAATTGCCATAGTTCATAGTTCTTAGCTGTAAAGCCGGAGGCAACGATTAAAGTCCATCGCGTCCTTGATTGCTGTAGTTTAGTTTCACACTAATTGGTCTGATTGCTAGTCCCTAAAGACTTAGTATATAAATGACAGGAAATAGAATAACAATTTAAAGGGACATTCCTGGGTTTGCTGCATTGTAAGATGTTTCTGACTAATAAAATATTTGTACGATTAAACTTACATATTAAATATATTTTCTTGTTTAGAATATCAGTGTCTGTATATTCCATGTGTTTCTGGCGGTCTTAATATTTACAAGAAGCCCAAGCTGGATTTTGAAAGAAAGAAAGAAATGTTTTATTTAACGACACACTCAACACATTTTATTTACGTTTATATGGCGTCAGACATACAGTTAAGGACCACACAGATTTTGAGAGGAAACCCGCTGTCACCACTACATGGGCTACTCTTTCCGATTAGCAGCAAGGGATCTTTTATTTGCGCTTCCCACAGGCAGGATAGCACAAACCATGGCCTTTGTTGAACCAGTTATGGATCACTGGTCGGTGCAAGTGGTTTACACCTACCCATTGAGCCTTGCGGAGCACTCACTCAGGGTTTGGAGTCGGTATCTGGATTACAAATCCCATGCCTCGACTGGGATCCGAACCCAGTACCTACCAGTGTGTAGACCGATGGCCTACCACGACGCCACCGAGGCCGGTAAACTGGATTTTGATTGCTAGCCCCTAGTTAACTAAAGACTATAACATAAATGGCAGGTGACAAAATAACAATTAATTGAATCGTACATCCACCGCTAAATATATAAATTACATTTGAATATCGTTTCATTTCATTTCAACTTATTTTCGTGCTTATATCCAATTAAAGTTCAAGCACGCTGTCCTGGGCACACACCTCAGCTATCTTGGCTGTCTGTCCAGGACAGCTGGTTAGTTGTTAATTGGTTAGTGGTTAGTGAGAGAGAAGAGGGTGTAGTGGCCTTACACCTACCCATTGAGCCCTTAAGAACTCGCTCTGGGTTGGAGCCGGTACCGGGCTGCGAACCCTGTACCTACCAGCCTCTAGTCCAATGAATATAGTTGTAAATGTTGCACTGTGACAACACCATCGTCCTTAGGTCACACTGGGTCGGTAACGAATCTGTTTTACTCGATCGTGGCTCAATCGCGATCTGATGCAGAAAAGTCAGTCGGCGACAGATCTGTGAAATAGCAAGAACGACCTATCGAATCTTTAAAGGGACAGTCCTGAGTTTACAACCATTGTAAAATGTTTCCGACCAATAGAGCCTTTTCGATGACGTAACATACAAATGAAATACACGTTCTTATTTAAAATACCAGTGTCTGTATATACAAGGTGTTTGTTGTTGTCTTAATGCGTTTAGTATCCCAAACCGGATTTTACCTCCCAATAATGTACGTTCGAAAAACTATATATCACGAACTAAAGTAAAAACTGAGTCCTACAAACATTAGTATACGACCACAAACACATTCGATATACAGACACTTGTATTCTAAACAAGAAAATGTATTTAGTATAAAATAGTAGTCGCCAACAAGGCTCTGTTATCGCAAACATCTTACAATGGCTGCAAACTCAGGACAGTCCTTCCAAGAATGCAACATTCCAAACAGAGTTTTTCAAAATATTATTTTTTTAAAACCTGGTCAAACGGTTGTGCGTATCTCGTGACAAAATCCAATTAGCGTCTTCTTCGATTTGAATTAAGTAATAAAAAAAAAATAAAAAAAAAAAAAATAATAATAATAATATATATATATATATATATATATATATATATATATATATATATATATATATATATATATTAATTAATTAATTAATTAATTAATTAATTAAATAAAAAATGTTTAAAGCATTAATTTTCTTTACAAAAGAAGAAAAACATTTCCTGGTGAATTCGAAAAAAAAGGTTTCGTAATGGGGCGCTGTCAGGCTTGTCAAATGAAGCTAATTTAACATTGTCGAAGAGCGAAAATGTTCCACACAGTGAGTTAATGTACAGTTTATAAAGACATCAATTTGGACCAATCAGAACGATCATATAAATTTCTGCGGTGCGGCTATTTACCGCACGGTACTGGAGATGGCCTCAGACCACAATTAATTTCGCTATATGTTTCTATATAGCCTTAGTGGCTATAATATTTTTATTAATATCAGCAGGCCCGTGAAGTTTTGTATGTACCTTTGCCTGCATGGGGGACACATACCCTGAAAAGGACAACCCCTGTTGTCCAGCTCTTTCTCCCAGCATATTGGTTTAAACAGACACACCCTCTAAACCTGGCCGGAGTACACCCATTTTACACAAAAAGCACTACTTTTGCATGGGCCGGAATTACCACAAACAAGTCTTCAATGTCAACAAGTTACACATGTTTACAAACTACATGCTATCCCCTGTCACTTCAGTCAAACAGTTGCCACTTCATAGCTGTCTGCCATGAAATAATCACAGTCAAACAGCAGACTACTTGCGCGGTGAAACTTCCGGATTTTGGACAACCAAATGGGAAGATAACTGTAATCTGAGGCCTATCAGTCAATTTTTTCCCCTAAAATCTGGCCCACACTAATGCATTCCAATGATATACATATTAAAGCAATGCTCGGTAAGTATCGGTATGTCACCTTTAAACTGAGAGTATACAGAGGCTGTGTTAAAACACCTACCACAGTGCCTTGCCATGGCCAATTTTAGCAATGGAAACTTGAGTGACACCAACTTCAAAATGTAATAACTTTATCAAATTTTGGAATTTCTTCATACAATGAGCAGCTATTTTTTCTTCTACATATGTTCTATCTGCACAGTGTTGTCTTGGAAAGATTTTGAAATATTTAAAGGAAAAAAAATCAATCATTAGATTTTACTTCATTTTTAATGAAATATTAAACTTAAATTTAAATTTTTGAAAAACAAAAAAATCTAAAACTGTAAAATTTTGCATTTTAGATATGATAAGTGGAGGCTTAGTAAAGATATGGTGACTGAATTCATGATACATTATTAGAAATGTGTCAGAGGGATGGTGAAAGTCACAAAATTGGGGCCATTTGCAACAAATGTTTACACACTAATTTCAGGAAAATTAGACATGATAGGCCTCATATTCAATTTTGACCTGCTGTATTTACTTAATCTACTTCATTTACTGTATTAGACATGTAGCCACTTTGTAAAAGGCAAAACAGTCCATATAAAATGCATATTAATATGAATATGCCCTACAGATATTACTTAGGTATACACCATAATATTTTTTTTGTTGACGACAACTTTGAAAATGAAGATTTTGTCACAAAATGCTGATATAAATCCTACCAAGAGGTACTTGCACCATATTTTTCAGTTTCCAGTGATAACTGTTAACAAGTGTAGTCATGTGCCAGTGTCTGGGATACCTCAGTGTAGTATTTCTTGATTGGAAGGATGTTTGTAGTAATGACCACTGAATATGCATTATGGATTATTCTGCCATCTGTATTACAAGCCAAAATGTTAACCTTTTTGGCACATTTTCTGCAATAAACTTGACAAGTATACCAGCATCTGATTACTGAACACAATAAATACATTCAGACAGCATAGAATATTAGCCTATTAGATTTTCTAAGGATAAAAGACCATTTTTGAAAAATTACTGAAGTGTGTAATTTACATAAATGTAGGTGAAATGTATTATTAGAGTACTTAATCTTGTTAAAAACTGTATACTATTTATTTAAAGTGTTTAATTACATTTAGTAGTGATATATTCATTATATTTAGATTTTCTGTCCAATTGCAATAATTGAGAAACTCATTAAAATTCAATATGTAAAAAAAAAAAAATCTCAATATTGACTAACAAAATCCAAGTTTTGCTCATTTTTACCAAATTATTAGCTCAAAACTGTTAAAAAAATATTGCAACAACCTGTAGTAACATCAGAGGTCATTTTATGCTATTTTGGAGGATACTGAAATTTAAAAGTTGAAAATTTTAATTTTAATTTTTAATAAATTCAAAAAAAAATGTTTTTTAATTTAATAAAATATTTAGAAAATAAATAAATTAGTTTTCATATTCCTTGTGGTATGCACAATCAGTCTGTGTAATTTCACCTCTCTGGTTATAATACTTTCATCAGAATCAAGCATTTAACCGGTGTAATGTGTGAACTATATCAGGCCTCAGACCACAATTAATTTCGCTATATGTTTCTATATAGCCTTAGTGGCTATAATATTTTTATTAATATCAGCAGGCCCGTGAAGTTTTGTATGTACCTTTGCCTGCATGGGGGACACATACCCTGAAAAGGACAACCCCTGTTGTCCAGCTCTTTCTCCCAGCATATTGGTTTAAAACAGACACACCCTCTAAACCTGGCCGGAGTACACCCATTTTACACAAAAGCACTACTTTTGCATGGGCCGGAATTACCACAAACAAGTCTTCAATGTCAACAAGTTACACATGTTTACAAACTACATGCTATCCCCTGTCACTTCAGTCAAACAGTTGCCACTTCATAGCTGTCTGCCATGAAATAATCACAGTCAAACAGCAGACTACTTGCGCGGTGAAACTTCCGGATTTTGGACAACCAAATGGGAAGATAACTGTAATCTGAGGCCTATCAGTCAATTTTTTCCCCTAAAATCTGGCCCACACTAATGCATTCCAATGATATACATATTAAAGCAATGCTCGGTAAGTATCGGTATGTCACCTTTAAACTGAGAGTATACAGAGGCTGTGTTAAAAACACCTACCACAGTGCCTTGCCATGGCCAATTTTAGCAATGGAAACTTGAGTGACACCAACTTCAAAATGTAATAACTTTATCAAATTTTGGGAATTTCTTCATACAATGAGCAGCTATTTTTTCTTCTACATATGTTCTATCTGCACAGTGTTGTCTTGGAAAGATTTTGAAATATTTAAAGGAAAAAAAAATCAATCATTAGATTTTACTTCATTTTTAATGAAATATTAAACTTAAATTAAATTTTTGAAAAACAAAAAAATCTAAAACTGTAAAATTTTGCATTTAGATATGATAAGTGGAGGCTTAGTAAAGATATGGTGACTGAATTCATGATACATTATTAGAAATGTGTCAGAGGGATGGTGAAAGTCACAAAATTGGGGCCATTTGCAACAAATGTTTACACACTAATTTCAGGGAAAATTAGACATGATAGGCCTCATATTCAATTTTGACCTGCTGTATTTACTTAATCTACTTCATTTACTGTATTAGACATGTAGCCACTTTGTAAAAGGCAAAACAGTCCATATAAATGCATATTAATATGAATATGCCCTACAGATATTACTTAGGTATACACCATAATATTTTTTTTGTTGACGACAACTTTGAAAATGAAGATTTTGTCACAAAATGCTGATATAAAATCCTACCAAGAGGTACTTGCACCATATTTTTTCAGTTTCCAGTGATAACTGTTAACAAGTGTAGTCATGTGCCAGTGTCTGGGATACCTCAGTGTAGTATTTCTTGATTGGAAGGATGTTTGTAGTAATGACCACTGAATATGCATTATGGATTATTCTGCCATCTGTATTACAAGCCAAATGTTAACCTTTTTGGCACATTTTCTGCAATAAACTTGACAAGTATACCAGCATCTGATTACTGAACACAATAAATACATTCAGACAGCATAGAATATTAGCCTATTAGATTTTCTAAGGATAAAAGACCATTTTTGAAAAATTACTGAAGTGTGTAATTTACATAAATGTAGGTGAAAATGTATTATTAGAGTACTTAATCTTGTTAAAAAACTGTATACTATTTATTTAAAGTGTTTAATTACATTTAGTAGTGATATATTCATTATATTTAGATTTTCTGTCCAATTGCAATAATTGAGAAACTCATTAAAATTCAATATGTAAAAAAAAAAAAATCTCAATATTGACTAACAAAATCCAAGTTTTGCTCATTTTTACCAAATTATTAGCTCAAAACTGTTAAAAAATATTGCAACAACCTGTAGTAACATCAGAGGTCATTTTATGCTATTTTGGAGGATACTGAAATTTAAAAGTTGAAAATTTTAATTTTAATTTTTAATAAATTCAAAAAAATGTTTTTTAATTTAATAAAATATTTAGAAAATAAATAAATTAGTTTTCATATTCCTTGTGGTATGCACAATCAGTCTGTGTAATTTCACCTCTCTGGTTATAATACTTTCATCAGAATCAAGCATTTAACCGGTGTAATGTGTGAACTATATCAGGCCTCAGACCACAATTAATTTCGCTATATGTTTCTATATAGCCTTAGTGGCTATAATATTTTTATTAATATCAGCAGGCCCGTGAAGTTTGTATGTACCTTTGCCTGCATGGGGGACACATACCCTGAAAAGGACAACCCCTGTTGTCCAGCTCTTTCTCCCAGCATATTGGTTTAAACAGACACACCCTCTAAACCTGGCCGGAGTACACCCATTTTACACAAAAAGCACTACTTTTGCATGGGCCGGAATTACCACAAACAAGTCTTCAATGTCAACAAGTTACACATGTTTACAAACTACATGCTATCCCCTGTCACTTCAGTCAAACAGTTGCCACTTCATAGCTGTCTGCCATGAAATAATCACAGTCAAACAGCAGACTACTTGCGCGGTGAAACTTCCGGATTTTGGACAACCAAATGGGAAGATAACTGTAATCTGAGGCCAGATAACCACTCTACACAAATTTCTCCGACGTTTGCGACCTTGTAAACAGGATAATATCGGACGCTTGGGCAGCTATTATAACAAGATATTTTTGTCGTCGGAAGTTATTTGTTCGATCGCCTGACTTACTCGTTATGTTCGCCTAAAGGTCGGTTTCCCTGAGTATATGTACACAGTGCTCTTTAAGTAATGCACTGCTTAGATCATCCATATTTGATAATCATAATGGCGGGGGTTTGAAAATACACCGATTAAAGAGAATTTCTGTAATTATGGTACATTAAATCTCCGAGGGCGGGATTTAGCTCAGTCGGTTGAGTACTCACCTGAAGTACTTGAGTCGCAGGATCGAACCACCTCGGTGGATCCATTCAGCTGATTGGGGGAGGGGGGGTGTTCTCGTTCCAACTAGTGCACCACAATTGGTCAAAGGCCGTGGTATGTGCTATCCTGTCTGTGGGATGTAGCATATAAAAGATCCCTAATGGAAGCTAGGCATCTTTTTGTATGCACTATCTCAGACAGGATAGCACATACCACGGCCTTTAATATACAATACGTGGTGCACTGAACGAGAAATAGTCCAATGGGCCCACTGACGGGGATCGACCCTAGATCGACCAAAAAAAACCCAGATTTTATCACACATCTAATGTTCATGATTATAATGTAGGAACTCTCGCCATTTCGTTATCTCGTCCAAGAACCGACTGAACGGGACTTATCTGCCGTAAGTTCAGCCAGCCGTTTATCGCTAACGTTTGAGAACTGGTTTCCAGGTCAAGTCAGGTCAGGTCAGAGAGTTTAACGTGCACATTCAGAGCAAGCTGTTGTAGCGCACGCCTGTCCTGGGCGCAGGTGTCGGCCTCAGCCGGTTTCTCCGTCCAGGACAGGAAAAAGACTGGTTTCCAAAATGGTAATTCGTTTTAACATGAAGTGCATAAACCAGTCTGGCAGGCGATTTACTGCTCGGTCTGGCTTAACTCCGCACTGACTTTCGTAGATCTCTACGTCGTCAGTTTAGCTGTACTTGTTACTGGATACTTTGTGCAGTGTTTTTTGTTTTTTGTTTTTTTTTGTGGGGGGGGTGTGGGTGTGCGTAGGTTTTTTGGGTATGTTTTTGTTTGTTCGTTTGGGTTTTTTGTTTGTTTTTTTGTTGTTGTTTTATTTTTAAAAAAATTGGGGGGGGGTTGCGGGTGTTTGCTCTGTTGTTTGGTAGTCGACGTACGTGAATCGGTAATGCAGGGCGCACATTAAGTCAGTTTTTTCCTTGATATACAGGGCGCGTTACTTCCCTCTATTTAGCAAATTTAAATTGGCTGGCACATTTTTTTATGTTTGTTAATAATGATGCAAGTACTTCAATCGGGATTTAGTGAGTACGGTAGGTTGTAAATTTTTTGGTTTGTGTATCTATTTGTTGCACTATTTCGGTTGAGAAATGGTTCAAACATGGTTCCACAAGTTTTAAAGGCATTACTGTCACAGATTTAAGGACCTTATTTCTCTAAAAATGGATAGTAAATAAAAATTACATTAATTGTTGGAAACCAAATCTAGCTATCGTATCACCTAACTGAACCACGTTGAAGTAAAATCCATGTCATCCCTATCGGCAATTTTAATTTTTGAATTATGGACCATTGCCATAATTCAATTATTTTTTACAAAATGTCATTAATAAATGGAGTATGGTGGTTATGAAGATGGTTGAATAAAGTACATTTAGGGACACATCAAATTATATCTGTTCAGGTAATGCTTTATTAGACCATTAAATAGGTCAGTGGTCTGTGACAATATGCTTTTAAATACCAGCTATGTATAGGGTATCATTTAACAATATCCGGACGTATAAAGAACCACACTTTCTGCGTCCCTTCTTCAGACTAGTTAGTGAATTGGGATCTTGATCTCGATTGAAAGAAAGAAATGTTTTATTTAACGACGCACTCAACACCTTTTATTTACGGTTATATGGCATATGGTTAAGGACCATACAGATATTGAGAGAGGAAACCCCCTGTCGCCACTTCATGGGCTACTCTTTTCGAGTAGCAGCAAGGGATCTTTTATATGCACCATCCCACAGACAGGGTAATACATACCACGGCCTTTGATATACCAGTCGTGGTACACTGGCTGGAACGACAAATAGCGCATTGGGACCGCCGTTTAAAGACATATTGTCACAGACCACTGATCTATTTAATGGTCTAACAAAGTATTACCTGAACAAAAATAATTTGATTTGTCCATAAATGTACTTTATTCAACCATCTTCATAACCAGCATACTCCATTTATTAATGACATTTTGTAAAAATAATTGAATTATGGCAATGGTCCATAATTCAAAAACTAAAATTGCCGAGAGGGATAACATGGATTTCACTCAATCATGGTTCAGTTAATGTGATGCGATAGCTAGATTTGGTTTCCAACAATTAATGTAATTTTTATTTATTATCCATTCTTAGAGAAATAAGGTCCTTAAATCCGTGACAGTATGCCTTTAACACGTATGACGTATCAGATTTCATCTAAACTAGGCTTATTTAGTTAGCAGTCCAAAGCCAACTCGACCAAGATAATCTATAATCGTCTTTTTACACGGTTTTCAAAGTCTGCGCTGCACTGGCATCTCCATCTCGATCCTGCGTATAAAACTTCCGAGTCGGCTGCAGTTTGAAAACGTGCGCTTGCACAGATCAACCGACGCTACAGTATTCGAGGAAGGAAAAAAATGGAGATTAGGACTTGCACACACCTACCTATTACTTAGGTTGTAATAGACCAAATCAATTACTATTGTCGATAATGTTAACGTTTACTAATAAAACTGATATGAGCAGCGTATCAACACACCCAGGAAGTACAGTACTAGAAAGTGTGGCACCTCACATCTAATCTACCTGCAAGAAAATGGGTGGTCACGTATCATTTAAGAGATTTAATTAATGTTTTTAATAGCAACCGTCATTTTTGCTGAAAATTGCAGTTCCATTTATAGGGGTACCCCGCATTAGTTTCAACCTCTGGTATATACTGCATAACAACTGTATAACAAATAAAAATGTATTTTTTTATTGTCAGTGGATAACAGTATTTGCACAAATAATCAATGTCACATATTATTACCAATCACACCCACAGCTGCTTTTACTCCGTAAATATTTGACGCGGAACTCTCTTGTTTTTTTGGTACTATGCAACCTTAACGCCGACGCGACATTGTACGCTCGCTTTATGCGCGATTGGTTTTGGGTCGACTTCCGTAGGTGGGCCTATTGGCTATTTCTCGTTCAAGCCAGTGCACCACGACTAATGGAAAAATTTGGCGGGTTTCCTCTCTAAGACTGTATGTCAAACTCAGTGGCGTAGGAAGGTACCAAAAAGTGGGGGGCACATTTTTATATTTACACACTTTTACACTATTATAAAGCAAATATAAAGCAAAATATCTGGAAAGTGGAGGGCACATGCCCCCATCACCCACCCCCCCCCAACCGATATTGTATGTTGAACTCGATGGATGTATAACGAGATATCTCTGAAGTAAAGTTTGCTTTGTTTAACGACACCACTAGAGCCAATTGATTAATTAATCATCGGCTATTGGATGTCAAATATTTGGTCATTCTGACACGTAGTCATTAGAATAAACCCGCTACATTTTTCCTAATGCAGCAAGGGATATTTTATATACACCATCCCACAGACAGGATAGCACATACCATAGTTTTTAATATACCAGTCGTGGTGCACTGGTTGGAACGAGAAATAGCCCAACGGGCCCACTGACGGGGATCGATCCTAGACCGACCGCGCAACACGCGAGCGCTTGACGACTGGGTTACGTCCCGCCCCTGTGGGATGAAAAGTTGGGTGCACCTCGAACTTTGACCTCGGTTACTATTTGGTGTACGGCTACCTTAAGGCTGAAAATTTTTGAGCTTTGCGCCATCTAAGGAATGTCATGATATTTCATGATGGCATTAACGCGTTGGATCCCGTCCTAATCAGTGTCCCACGGCTGGCATATCAAAGATCGTGCCATTTGATGTCCGATCTGTGGGGAAAATGTATATAACAGATTAATTGCTGCTAATGGAAAATGTATATAACAGATTAATTGCTGCTAATGGAAAATGTATATAACAACTTAATTGCTGCTAATGGAAAATGTATATAACAGATTAATTGCTGCTAATGGAAAATTGTAGCCGGTTTTCTCTGAAGATTACGCGTATGAATCACCAAATCTAATGTTTAACATACAATGACTGATGGGCAACTAATTAATGAGTTCTTGTCCAGTTCCTTTGTTACTACGTGGTATGTGATATCCTGCCTGTGGGATGGTGCATCTAAAAAAAAAAGGTAAGGAAATGTTTTATTTAACGACGCACTCAACACATTTTATTTACGGTTATATGGCGTCGGACATATGGTTAAAGGAGACCGGACACCAAAAGACATGTAGTGTGTAATGGATTAAGTTAGCGTCAAAGACCGCATTACTCTAACGCCCGGCTCGCTGCGAGGCACCGGTCAGCTGCGCGTCTTAGGTTTGGGGTAAAAACAGAAGTGGGCGGGATTATGCATAGATCTGAACGAAAGCGAGGCAATACGTCATCGGTGAGAGTTACCAAGCAATACCGGTACACGTGTTGATTCTTTGGTTGTGCCTTTTAGTCGTCTGGGGTTTTTTTGTCTCCAGGTTTATCGGAAATTTAATTTACAAGATAATTAGTGTTATTATATATTGTCGACGTAATTATGTGATGGTTAACTTGCATCCCAAGAAACGGTCAACATCATGGTTTCGATTTCCAAAAAAACGAAAGTTGTTTTAAAACATGGACGCATTATTGTCGTCGAACGGGCTTTACACCAACTAAATACAGCAGGTTATGGTACATTTACAATGTGAAAATTAAAACAAGTATGTAGTTAAGATATACATTAAATAAAGGCATTGCAATTTGTTCACATACGAATATTTAAACTTCACATTTATTTACCTATAATTACCAAATTAATTTTCACCGACAGCCCATAACGACTCCATACTAACGTCTCTCGATCTAGTTCGTTTATTAACCTCATAACAAAACACCTTCAAAACGTGAATTATTACGTTAGTTAACAATGTTTATCGTCAGTTCAGTATATTGTCATTAAAATTAAAATGCTAACACTTTGGCAGGAACAACATACGTACTCTGACCAGAAGGAATGATGGTTAATTAGTTTTAAAGCTAATGTCGATTATTAAAGCATAACAAAATTGTACTTACAAATGCTTTCTGTATGTCAATACTCTAAACCAAATAACTGTTTTAATACCTACCCTGGGTTTCTGCCAGAGGGTGCGGAGGGTAAACTTACATGTATGTACTAAAAAATCTCAGAAATTAATGTATATATATATATATATATATATATATATATATATATATATATATATATATATGTATATAATGTTTTATTTTTCCGATAGATTATAGTAACATAATTGTTGTTTAAAATTTGTAAAAGTGCATGAAAAAAAATGTTCAATAAAAAGACATTTCAAACCTATACCCACCCAATATATATATTTAGTTTTTACAGGCCCGTAGGAACGACTTTGGGAGTGGGGGGGTGGGGGTGGGGTGGGGGGAGGCACGGACCGACCGGGTATAAACTACATCAGATTTTGGTTACAATGGCAAATATTAATGTGATAAAAAAAAAAGCTCACAAGTGGGCCCCCCCTCACCCCACCCACCCATCCCCCCCCCCCCCCCCCCCCCCCCCCCGTTCCTACGGGCCTGTTTTATTACGTACCCTCAAATTATTTTCTGGCAAAAAACCTGGTACCTTTGGCAGAGGTTGAAACAACTGGTCGTCTGATTTTCGACTGTTACCATAAAATAATATAATTAATCACTTTTGGCATCTAGCAATTTAAAGCAAAATTAACAATAGTTACCACATGGAATAAGCATCATATATTATTTTGTTTTACCTGTAATATATTTTACCTGTAGTATATTTTCATCAGGACTTCCTTCTTCCTCCATAAATTATTAAAGAAAATAACACTGGATATATTGTAATTATTTTTATTTTATTCCAATATATAACAAATGTGTTTTATGTCAGTATATGGAGCAAACTACCTGAAGACTACATAATGATATTGTCGATAGGACATATTAGTTGTAAAGTGATTGTCAGTATGTGGCAACAGTATAATATTTTCCAACATTTCTGTGTTTCTGTACCCGGCTGTGGCCAGTTTCGGCAGACTGCATGGCAACACATTTTCTTAATAATTAAAAATACACGGTTTAACCAAACACATTAAAACTTGGAGGATAACTAGTTAAGAGAACAAAGAAAATTGTGCTAATTTTAGTTTTTTGTTAAATTATTATATCATGCTTTGGTAAGGAGAGGACGCTTTTTGCAAATTTGCGAAATCGGCCTAAGGAATATCTACTGACGTGTCATATTTACATCTATGCTGAACAAGATTTATGATGAAATATTATTACATTTTGTGTGCTTTTCTTCTAATTCGATCCATTTGCTTCAGTTTACATTAAAAATGTCATAAAAAATATGTTTAAAAAAATGCTTGTATGCTAGTCTATGACCGTGTGGCTTCCTCGTCTTCGTCGGCAGTTGATTCATCCGAATTTTCGTCTAAGACAACATTTCCAGGATTAGGGACAAAGTCTCTGATAAGTGGTTCAATCTGATACGGCTTGATGTCATTAGCACAAGCTGGACACAATTCTTCGTCACTCGAATCGCTAAGTTCGTCCATGCTGCTTGGTAGTTTCTTCAATTTTCCTCTCATCGATGACGTCACGGGTCTAGCCCATCAATTGTCGACAGTCTCCGGCAATCATCGTAGATCGGCGAAAAAAAAAACCAACGAAGACTGGCACGCTCAACTTGGTCAATAAGGAGAGCGCGGTAGTTGCGTGTTGTGGTTTATGACGGCAAACAAATTCATTACGCCGTATATATGGTTTGGTGTCCGGTCTCCTTTAAGAACCACACAGATATTGAGAGGAAACCCGCTGTCGCCACTTCATGGGCTACTGTTCGATTAGCAGCAAGGGATCTTTTATATGCACCATCCCACAGACAGGATAGCACATACCACGGCCTTTGATATACCAGTCGTGGTGCACTGGCTGGAACGAGAAATAGCCCAGTGGGTCCACCGACGGGGATCGATCCCAGACCGACCGCGCAGCAAGCGAACGCTGTACCACTGAGATACGTCACGCCCGCATATAAAAGATCTCTTGCTACTAATGGAAACATGTAGCGGGTTTCCTCTCTGAGATTATATGTCAGAATTACCAAATGTTTAACATCCAATGGCCGATCGTTAATTAATCATCGTGCTCTAGTGGTTTCGTTAAACAAAACAAACTTCTTCTCTTTTTTTTTGTCCAGTGGTGTCATTAAATAAAAAAAAGACTTTTCTTTGCCTTAACACGCTAGATGTCCATAAAATCAATATTCCAACTACAAAACTGTAAGTACTCATGTATTATATTTCTAACAAGATTCACAAAGGATGCAATTAGTCAGAAATCTCGCACATTGTCGAATATGGAAACGTATCTTTAAACATCCATCAATGTCTCTACAAGAGTTGCCGCGAAGTGTTATACAGAAAATCTAGCTTTTGTACAATCTTTATATCGTGCGGTGTACAATAGAGGAAGAAAGGAAATGCTTTATTTAAAGGGACATACCCAAGTTTGAACCCGTGAAAATTAACACTAAGTTAGTTAATCTACAAACCTGTAACACATTTGGATAAAGTTACAAATGAGTGAAACACGAGTCTGTGACTTTCAAATGGTGAAATACCCTCGAAAAAATAGATTAAAACTGGACTCCATAGCTGTTACTTCTCAGATGCACGTGCGTTTTTAAAAATATGAGCAATGTATTTTGTGATATTAAAAACACTAGGATGACCAAAACCACTTCGAATGTATGGAAATGGATAATCTAAACAATAAGATCTAAGTAAAGTATGATTTCAGTTATCAAAAACGGCTATAATAATTACAAATATGCCTTAGTGTTTAAAAACTAGGGTATGTTCCTTTAACGACGCACTCAACACAGTTTATTTACGGTTATATGGCGTCAGACATATGGTTACGGACCACACAGATATTGAGAGAGGAAACCCGCTGTCGCTACTTCATGGGCTACTCTTTTCGATTAGCAGCAAGGGATCTTTTATATGCACCATTCCACAGACGGGATAGTAAATACCATGGCCTTTGATACACCAGTTGAGGAGCACTGGCTGGAACGAGAAATAGCCCAATGGGTCCACCGAGGGGGATCGATCCTAGACCGACCGCGCATCAAACGGACGCCGTGTACAATAGAGCGACGTATGCATATATATTTAACTTTCATTAAATCGACTGGGGGCGGGACGTAGCCCAGTGGTAAAGCGTCCGCTTGATGCGCGGTCGGCTTGAGATCGATCCCCGTCGGTGGGCCCATTGAGTTATTTCTCGTTTCAGCCAGTGCACCACGACTGGTATATCAAAGGCCGTGGTATGTGCTATCCTTACTACTAATTGAAACATGTAGCGGGTTTCCTCCCTAAAGACTATATGTCAAATTTACCAAATGTTCGACATCCAATAGCCGATGCTCTAGTGGTGTCGTTAAACAAAACAAACTTTTTGTCTGTCTTTTATATGCACCATCCCATAGATAGTTAGTTGTCAGTGGTTAGTGAGAGAGAAGAGGGTGTAGTGGTCTTACACCTACCCATTGAGTCGTCAAAACTCGCTCTGGGTGGGAGCCGGTACCGGGCTGCGAACCCTGTACCTACTAGCCGTATGTCCGACGGCCGGTCTTCTCGTTATAAAAAGTCCACCGAGCCTCGGTGGCGTCGTGTTAAGTCATCGGACATAAGGCTGGTAGGTATTGGGTTCGCAGCCCGGTACCGGCTCCCACCCAGAGCGAGTTTTAGCACTCATTGAGTAGGTGTAAGACCACTACGCCCTCTTCTCTTTCATTAACTATTAACCACTAATCACTAACCAACTGTCGTGGACAGACAACCCAGATAGCTGAGGTGTGTGTCCAGGACAGCGTGCTTGAACCTTTATTGGATATAAGCACTGAAATAAGTTGAAATGAAATCCACCGAACATTGCGTGAAGTAAAACGCCCATAAGTCGACAGTAGTTATTGATTTCACCTTCTTGATCCGATTTAGCTTTTTAATCCCAGCATGCCTTTGTTCCGCGCATGCGCGTCCTTAGGTGCGAAAATCTGAAATGTCGTCAAATTTAACACCGAGGGATTTGTCTTCTACTAACATCTATACATTATTTATAAATATGATCGCGTCGTTGATTATTGTTCAGAAGTTAGTATGAGTATTGCGTGAGTTTTAAAGGAACATTCACTAGCAGGACCGTAGCTAGAATTTTTAATTTGGGGGGGGGGGGGGGGCAACTGAGTAAATAATAGTCTAAAACTCCTTAAACAGTCAAGAAGAAAATGTTCTTTAAGTTTCTATAATGCTTTCCGGATTTTTTCGGGGGGGACAACTGCCCCCCCCCCCCCCCCCCCCCCCCCCCCCCCTCCCGCTAGCTACGACCGTGACTAGTTTGCTGTCATCTAGCCCGAGTACTCTTACTGCAAGGTTAATAAATCAATGTGCTCTAGTGGTGTCGTTAAACAAAACAACATTTTAAATAGAAGGTTTGCGTGGTAATTTGAAGTTCGAGGGAGGTGTGCGCAATCCTAGTTCACGCCACGCCACTCCCACCACCACCCACCCACCCACCCCCGGGTCTGGGCCTGAGATAAATGCTACGTACCTGTTGATTGTAGTTTAACACTGGCAGATAAACAATTTTTGTTTTTTAATTATTATTTTATTGTTATTTTAAAATGGAGTGGGCGTTAAAAATAGTTTAGTTGCAAGATAACAAGCGCTTGTGCAGAACATTCAGTAGGGGGTGGGGGGTCTAGACTGCGGCGAGCGAAGATTCTAGGCGGTGTTGGGTCATGCTCACCCATAAAATGAAATGTTTAAAAAGAACCCACCCCCTCCCTCTGCAAACGTGTCTGGATAAGAAATGTGAGAACTCGGAACTTAATTTTTAAAAATTCACCAAAAAAACACACAATTTTTTTTTTTAATTCTACGATATATCGTTCACTTTTAAAAATAGATAAATTACGGTACCTAATTACGTTAAAAACACCGAATAGATCTAATCGCCGACGAAGAAATTTAATGTGCCAAGATGTTTTTAAAACAAAACATTCCGTTTTTCTTTCGTTTCCACTCATCTCTCGGAGTGATTGTATCTTGAAAGAAAAACAAAAAACATCGCTAATAGATTTAAAGAATCCGTTAATGTTATCTACGAATGCTCCGCGCTTTCGGCTTCGATCGGCTCTATACTCGCAGTTGTTACAAACGATTTTAAAGTGCGACTCGGGATCGTAAATCTAGTCGGGCGGGAGATAAGATGCGCCGGGCTCGACACGGTGTGGACGGATATTAGTCGGTAGAAGGAAAGAAGGGAACGAGGAATGTGAAAGAATGACTTAGGTAAGTACCGATTAGATAGGGTGGATTTGGGTGGGTGTGTTATTGGAGTGGGAGTAGGTGTCGTGCTATTTACAGCCTATATACAATGTACACGGTAGCATTAACTTTGTCTCGTCGCATACGCAGTGTCCACAGTTTGGAAGGAAGGAAATGTTTTATTTAACGACGCATTCAACACATTTTAATTACGGTATTATGGCGTCGGACATATGGCCAAGGACCACACAGATAATGAGAGAGGAAACCCGCTGCCGAATCGCAATGGGTTACTCTTTTTAGATTAGCATCAAGGGATATTTTATATATACAGTAATGTCTTATTTAACGACGCACTCAGCACATTTTATTTACGGTTATATGGCGTCAGACATATGGTTAAGGACCAACAGATATACTGAGAGAGGAAACCCGCTATCGCCACTTCATGGGCTACTCTTTTCGATTAGCAGCAAAGGATCTTTTATATACACTATCCCACAGACAGGATAACACATACCACGGCCTTTGATATACCAGTTGTGGTGCATTGGCTGGGGCGAGAAATAGCTCAATCGGTCCATCAACAGGGATCGATCCCAGACCGACCGCGCATCAAGCGGGCGCTTTACCACTGGGCTACATCCCGCCCCGGGATATTTTATATGCAGTATATTATAATTACGGTTATCCATGGCGTCGGGCATACGGTTAAGGACTACGCGTATAATTAGAGAGGAAACCCGCTGCCGTTTTAGAGTAATCGATCCTTCAACCTGTCGCACCTCAAACTTTCTGTCAGTGAAGTACATCCCACCCAAAATACATGAAGAATACAAAGAAGTAAAAGTGTGTTTTGTTTAACGACACCACTAGAGAACATTTATGTATTTGTTAAGCATCGGCTATTGAATGTTAAACATTTGGTAATTCTGATATATATATATATATAGTCTTAGAGAGGAAACCCGATATAATTTTCCATTAGCAGCAAGGGATCTTTTATATGCACTATCACACAGATAGGACAGTACATACCACGGCCTTTGTTATACCAGTTGTGGAGCATTGGCTAGAACGAGAAATAGCCCAATGGACCCACTGATGTCAATCGATCCTAGACCGACCGCGCATCAACTGAGTACAAATTGTTGTTTTTGTTTTGTGTTTTGGTTTTTGTTTTGGTTTGATGAGAGTTTTTTGTTTGTTTTTATTTATTTATTTATTTATTTATTTGTATTTTCTTTTTGTTTGGTTTGCTTGGAGGGTTTTTTTTTGGGGGGGAGGTGTGGGGTTTTTTGTTGTTGTTTGTTTGTTTTATTTATTGGTGGGGGTCGGGGTTTTTTCTCTTTTATGTGAGGAGGATTGCTGTTTTAGTTTTGGTTGTTGTGTTTGTTTTTGTTTTAGTTTGGGTTGGTTTTGTTTGGGGGGAGGACGGGGGGGGGGGTAGATTGTGTTTGGTATTGTTTTCTGTTTTGTTTGTTTGTTGTTGTTTTTTTGTTTTTTTGTGTTTTGTTGTTGTTGTTTTGGGGGGTTCTGTTTTTGTAATTTTTGTTTGGTTTGGTTTGGTTGTTTTTTCTTGGGTTTTTTTCTTCTTTTGTTTTCTTATTATTATTGTTTCTTTATTGTTGTTGTTTAGTGGATTTTGTTTGTTTTTGTTATTATCTTTTGTTGTTATTTTTATTTATTTTTTAATTTGATGTTGCATAAATAAAAATACAGCGTGTTCTCCGTGTATAAACAAACTAATTAATGCCTCTAGCCATCTTTTTAAAATTTATTTTTAAATATTTTTTTTTAATTTTGTTTTTAATTTTTAAAAATGTTTTTAATCTTCTTTAATTCCCCATCTTGTCAAACGTGCCCAATTTGTTTTCCTTTTATAGACATTTGCGTAGCGCCAGATATCGACTCATTACGCTGATTCGCTATTCCGGGCATCTTAATGATACTTCAGCCTGTCCCGGCTGAGGTTTAAAATTATCCTTCGGGAGAATTCGCCGACTGAACTCCGGAAATAATTAAATACGGAAATCCGAAAGATTATATGCTGTGTCGAGGTATTTGTCACTAGATGCGCTGATTCGAGTTTAATATTCCGTGTTAAATAAAATTCGAAAAGATTGCGAACGAGAAGCTAAAGGGAAGACAGGCGCGTCTGAAAGGGGTATGGGGGAGGGGGTGGGGGTCGAAGGCCCCTGATCAAAGGGAATTTTTTTTGTTTAATATGTTTTTTTGGGGAGAATGAACCGACGTCCGCCCTCACACACACCCCACCCCACCTTCACCCCTGACCCTTAAAAATTCGCTTTCCACTGTTTTAGACCCACCCCTGCACTATCATCTGCATACACATCTGAAAGGGTGTATAATTAAACCATTTAAACTTAACCCCAGTTTCGTCTTGTCTGGTCATGGTGACAAAAGGTAGAAGTACATCAAATAACATCTCACAATAGGTCAAAGGTCGAAGTGCACTCACTAGGTCAAAGGACGAAGTGCACTCATCAGGTCAAAGGTCGAAGAGCACCTTTAAAGGGACATACCCTAGTTTCAACCCTGGGAAATTAATCAGTTCATTTAATCTACACACCTGTAACACATTTGGATAAAGTTACAATTGAGTGAAACATGAGTCTGTGACTTTCAAATGGTGAAATATCCTGTAAAAATAGACTAAAACTCGACTCTATAACTGTTACTTCTCAGACGCACGTGCGTTTTTAAAAATACGATAAATGCATTTTGTGATATTAAAACACCAGGATAACCAAAAACACTTTGTACGGATATTGATAATCTAAACCATAAAATCTAAGTAAAGTATGATATAAGTTATCAAAAACGGTTATAATAGTCTTAAATATGCGTTAGCGTTTAAAAACTAGGGTATGTCCTTTTAAAAGAAACTTTAAAATATCGAATTAAATGTGGCCACGCCCGCCATTGGTGAGATAAGTGGCATGCCCTTTTGTCTTAAGAAGGCATAGACCCTAGTTTCAGCCCGTGAAAATGAACACTAAGTTAATTTAACACATAAAATTATAATAGAGCAAAACAAGAGTACGTGACGTTGATACGGTGAAATACCCTTAAAAATAGACTAAAACTCTACTACATAACTATTATTGCTCAGACGCACGTGCGTTTTTAAAACTATTTTTAAAAATAAATTTTTGTGGTATTAATAACACCAGGATGACCAGAAACACTTCGGATGTACGGAAATCGATAATATAAACAATGCAATCCAAGTAAAGTATGATTTCAGTTGTCAAAAATGGCTCTAATAGTAAAACAAAATATAAAAAATCCGTACTGTTTAAAAAACCAGGTTTTGTCGCTTTAAAGGGACATTCCTGAGTTTGCTGCATTGTAAGATGTTTCCGACTAATAAAATACTTCTACGATTAAACTTACATATTAAATATATTTTCTTGTTCAGAATACCAGTTTCTGTATATGCCATGTGTTTCTGGTCGTCTTAATGTTTGTAAGAAGCCCAAACTGGATTTTGTCTTCAAATAATTTCGTACGTATGAAAAAAAGTATTTTAGGAAATAAAATAAAATTTAATCTATTACAATTATTAGAACGATCAGAAACACGTTTAATATACAGCCACTGATATTTTATGCAGAAAAATATATTTGATATGTAATTACAGTAGTCAAAAAGTCTCTGTTAGTCGATAACATCTTTAAAAATTGCAGCAAACTCAGGAATGTATCTTTAAAGTTAAAATTTGTTTCCTTTTACGGGTGTTGGATGTCACCACTAGAACACTTGATCCATTAATTCTGACATATAGTCTTCATAGGGAACCCGTTACATTCTGTCCCATTAGCAGCAAGACAGTACATACCACGCTCTCTGATATACCAGTCATAGGTGACCGGTTATGACGAGAAAACAGAGAGACTTTGATCCTTAGACGGAGAGGTGCGTAGCCCAGTGGTAAAGCGTTCGCTTGGTGCGCTGTCGGTCTCCGTGTATAAAGTACGTGACGTTGATACGGTGAAATACCCTTAAAAATAGACTAAAACTCTACTACATAACTATTATTGCTCAGACGCACGTGCGTTTTTAAAACTATTTTTAAAAATAAATTTTTGTGGTATTAATAACACCAGGATGACCAGAAACACTTCGGATGTACGGAAATCGATAATATAAACAATGCAATCCAAGTAAAGTATGATTTCAGTTGTCAAAAATGGCTCTAATAGTAAAACAAAATATAAAAAATCCGTACTGTTTAAAAAACCAGGTTTTGTCGCTTTAAAGGGACATTCCTGAGTTTGCTGCATTGTAAGATGTTTCCGACTAATAAAATACTTCTACGATTAAACTTACATATTAAATATATTTTCTTGTTCAGAATACCAGTTTCTGTATATGCCATGTGTTTCTGGTCGTCTTAATGTTTGTAAGAAGCCCAAACTGGATTTTGTCTTCAAATAATTTCGTACGTATGAAAAAAAAGTATTTTAGGAAATAAAATAAAATTTAATCTATTACAATTATTAGAACGATCAGAAACACGTTTAATATACAGCCACTGATATTTTATGCAGAAAAATATATTTGATATGTAATTACAGTAGTCAAAAAGTCTCTGTTAGTCGATAACATCTTTAAAAATTGCAGCAAACTCAGGAATGTATCTTTAAAGTTAAAATTTGTTTCCTTTTACGGGTGTTGGATGTCACCACTAGAACACTTGATCCATTAATTCTGACATATAGTCTTCATAGGGAACCCGTTACATTCTGTCCCATTAGCAGCAAGACAGTACATACCACGCTCTCTGATATACCAGTCATAGGTGACCGGTTATGACGAGAAAACAGAGAGACTTTGATCCTTAGACGGAGAGGTGCGTAGCCCAGTGGTAAAGCGTTCGCTTGGTGCGCTGTCGGTCTCCGTGTATAAAGTACGTGACGTTGATACGGTGAAATACCCTTAAAAATAGACTAAAACTCTACTACATAACTATTATTGCTCAGACGCACGTGCGTTTTTAAAACTATTTTTAAAAATAAATTTTTGTGGTATTAATAACACCAGGATGACCAGAAACACTTCGGATGTACGGAAATCGATAATATAAACAATGCAATCCAAGTAAAGTATGATTTCAGTTGTCAAAAATGGCTCTAATAGTAAAACAAAATATAAAAAATCCGTACTGTTTAAAAAACCAGGTTTTGTCGCTTTAAAGGGACATTCCTGAGTTTGCTGCATTGTAAGATGTTTCCGACTAATAAAATACTTCTACGATTAAACTTACATATTAAATATATTTTCTTGTTCAGAATACCAGTTTCTGTATATGCCATGTGTTTCTGGTCGTCTTAATGTTTGTAAGAAGCCCAAACTGGATTTTGTCTTCAAATAATTTCGTACGTATGAAAAAAAAGTATTTTAGGAAATAAAATAAAATTTAATCTATTACAATTATTAGAACGATCAGAAACACGTTTAATATACAGCCACTGATATTTTATGCAGAAAAATATATTTGATATGTAATTACAGTAGTCAAAAAGTCTCTGTTAGTCGATAACATCTTTAAAAATTGCAGCAAACTCAGGAATGTATCTTTAAAGTTAAAATTTGTTTCCTTTTACGGGTGTTGGATGTCACCACTAGAACACTTGATCCATTAATTCTGACATATAGTCTTCATAGGGAACCCGTTACATTCTGTCCCATTAGCAGCAAGACAGTACATACCACGCTCTCTGATATACCAGTCATAGGTGACCGGTTATGACGAGAAAACAGAGAGACTTTGATCCTTAGACGGAGAGGTGCGTAGCCCAGTGGTAAAGCGTTCGCTTGGTGCGCTGTCGGTCTAGGATCGATCCTCGTCGGTGGATCCATTGGACTATTTCTTGTTCCAGCCAGTGCTCCACAACTGGTGTAACAAAGGCCGCGGTATGCACTATCCTGTCTGTTGGATGGTGCATATAAAAGATCCCTTGCTGCTATTCGAAAAGAGTAGCCCATGAAGTGGCGACAGCGGGTTTCCTCTTTCAATATCTGTGTGGTCCTGAAACATATGTATGACGCCATAGAACCGTAAATAAAATGTGTTGAGTGCGTCGTTAAATAAAACATTTCTTTCCATATAACCGTAAATAAAATGTGTTGAGCGCGTCGTTAAATAAAACATTTACTTCCTTGATCCTTGGACACATATATCACTCAGAAAACGCGTGGTTGTTTGTTTTTTGTTTTTATAATCGGTATTTGCATATGACCTATTTTTCTAGAATTCGATTTTTTAAATAGCTTGATTCCGAGGATTTCCGGGCGTATTAAGTGATATTATAAATACATTTTCGGATTCTATTACAACTTGAAGGAATTAACCCATCTTAGTTCTGTTATGTTAATGCGGCAGCTGTTTTTAAACTGGATTTTGCGTCTTTAACGAAGTTATCATTCCCATTGCGATTCGGATATTAGTACATCGGAAATATTTTTGTCTATAAGCGCACCGCAATTAAAGAATACTATTCTGGGAGGGCTAATAGGAATATAAAAAAAAAAAAAAAAAACCGCATACCAAAAAATACTGAATGTCAAGAATAGTTTACTTTCAGGATTTGTTTTTAGGAAGCAGTATTTCTTTAGTGATTTTTTTATTTTTTTATTTTTTATTATTATTTTTTTTTTATTATTGTAAACTGACTGGAGTGTGTTCTGTATTGTGATTGGTTAATTATATTCTTTTTCTGGGATCAAATGAAAATAACATCCGGAAAGCTAATGACGTCATTAGAAAGTGACGTCATTAGAAAGTGACGTCATTAGCAATTGGAACAGGCGAAGTTGATGATTCAAGGGTCTACAGTTAGATTATAGCCAGGTATTTTTTTTCTCAAGAAATGCCAAATATACAGTTAGTTCTTTAGAAAAACGATTCAGTTTACAGTTGACATAACCAAAAGGAGTCTTTAGATTTGCGTGTGTTATTGTTTATTTGATGCCCGCAAATGTTTCATTTTTGACCTCAGGCTAACACCTTCGGTCAGTTAGCCTGAGGTAAAAACATGACATTTGCAGGATCAAACAGACAGTAACACCCGCAAATCTAAAAACTCCATATGGTTATCTCCTAATTATTATTATTGTTATTTTTTTTTTTCACACACACACACACACACACACACACACACACACACACACACACACACACACACACACACTCGGAGACGGGATGTAGCTAGTGGTATAGCGCTAACGTTAAGCACTTGGTAGACGGGGGGATGGTTTTGTTTTTTTGTTACATGTTAAAAAGTAAACTTTATTTTGTTTTAGATACCATTTCTTTCTCGACCGTGCCCATTGGGCTAATTTTCGTTCCAGCCAGTGCACCACAACTAGCATATCAAAGATCGTGGAATGTGCTGTCCTGCCTGATTGATTATGTATACAGAAGACCTCTTGCCTCTAATGAAATTTTTTTTAAAGGGTTTCCTCTCTAACATTATATGTGAGAATTACCTAATATTTGACATCCAATAGAAGATGATTAATAAATCAATTTGCTCTAAAAAAAAAAAAAAAAAAAAAAAAAAAAAACCAATTCTTTTTTTTCTCGACTATGTGCCAAAATAAAATGTTAAACACCAGATAGCTATAGCTTTAAAGTGTGGTGAACAGGCGTCCTGGATCCATGAGTTTTTGCACCGGGGTGGGGATGGGGGGTCTACGTGTCTAAACGGAAGTTGTGTATTGTAGCGGTGAATGTACTTCAAATATGTGGGAAAAAATCTCCATCTTTTCGTGAGCAGGGAGGGGGGTTTCAGACCCTCTCTCCCCTCTCCTCTCTCCCCCTATCCTGTCTACCCCTCCCCCCCCCAAAAAAAAAAAACAACACACACACACACATCCGGATCCGCGCTTGCTGAGCTGTCGTTAAAAAAAAACAAAAAAACATTCAAATCTACACATAAGTTCACATCAAAAGCCGTGGTATTTGGGCCTCCACGAGTCCAAAATATTGGACTCGAGTAGGCCTACTTGAGGGTCAAACTCGACCCGGACCCGAGTACCCGATACTTACACTAGATGATAATGAGACTAAGGAATAAAGTAAAATAGCATTATGCATCTTAATTCCAGCGCTGAACATTGATGCCAAATCATACCATTGTAATTGCATTCCACACATCCACTGACGCCATATAACTGTAAATAAAATATGTTGAGTGCGTCATTAAATAAAACATTTCCTTCCACACATCCAACTTTTGTTTTCCCTTCATGTCTCATAAGCCTTATAATGTAACCGGCGGCAAGTATATAGCAAAATGGCGTAAAAATCTTTTAAAATTAAATGAGAGTGCACTTACTTGCACAGGTACTCGGAAGGAAAAGGAAGGACATTTTTTATTTAACGACGCACTCAACACATTTTATTTACGGTTATATGGCGTCGGAAGCACGGGTACTCGAGTCCTGTGAACGGACTCGAGTCTTGCTAGATTCGGCCCGTGCCCGAGTACTCGAGTACTCGTGGAGACCTACGTTTGATGTGCTGTTCTGTTTGTCATATAAAAGATCGCTTTGTGCGTTTTAATAGAATACCGTAAATGCTTGAATACATGCCTGCCTCGATTAGAAAGAAAAATGTTTTATTTAACGACACACTCAACACATTTTATTTACGGTTATATGGCGTCAGATATATGGTTAAGAACCACACAGATTTTGAGAGGAAACCCGCTGTCGCCACTACATGGGCTACTCTTTCCGATTAGCAGCAAGGGATCTTTTATTTGCGCTTCCCACAGGCAGGATAGTACGAACCATGGCTTTTTGTTGAACCAGTTATGGATCACTGGTCGGTGCAAGTGGTTTACACCTACCCATTGAGCCTTGCGGAGCACTCACTCAGGGTTTGGAGTCGGTATCTGGATTAAAAATCCCATGCCTCGACTGGGATCCGAACCCAGTACCTACCATCCTGTAGACCGATGGCCTAATCACTACGCCACTGAGGCCGGTTGCCTCGATTAGAGGCCGGGTCTCAGAGCGTCTTGGGGGAAATGGAGGTCCGCTTCTGCTGTTCTAGATTTGGCAGGTCAATGACCGATAATAATCGTCACTTTTCCACGATGAGAAAAGCTTATGTTTTTTGTTTGTTTGTTTTGTTTGTTTGTTGTTGTTGTTTTTTGTTTTGTTTTTGTTAATAAAAGTTTGTTCATATGATAATCTTATTCTTCAATACCACGCACTCTACAAACGAAAGAATGTGAGATAAGCAATCATCTTTGTTATTCTTTAAAGCGACATACCCTAGTTTTTAAACACTAAGTATTTTTCATTACTAAACCCGTTTCTTGATAACTAAAATCATACTTTACTTAGATTTTATTGTTTAGATTACCAAATCACGTATATTCAAAGTGTTTCTGGTCATCCTGATGTTTTTAATATTAGAAAATACATTTTTCATATTTTTAAAACCGCACGTGTGTCTGAGAAGTAACCGTTATGAAGACGTGCTCTAGTCTATTGTTGAGGGTATTTCACTGTTTCAACGTCACAGACTTTTGTTTCACTCTGTTGTAACTTTACCCAAATGTGTTGCAGGTTTGTAGATTAAACAAACCTAGTGTCCATTTTTTACGAGTTGAAACTAGGGTATGTGACTTTAAAGAAAATACCGGTATTTTAGAAAACTCTGCATGAAAAAAAGAAAATAGAAACTTGCCTTGAATAGAGGTTGGGTCTCAGAACGTAGCAAAAAAAAAGAAAAGAAAAAAGTCTAGGCTACAATTCGAGGATTTACGGTAGTGTTTATAAAATATTGAACGCCAACTCTCCTTCTAAATAAGTTCCTGTTGAAGACATGATTATACCTGCCAGTCTATTATTCGAAGAAAAAAATATATATTAAAGAAAGAAAAGAAAGAAAAGAAACATGACCGCGGGTGGTTCAGTGCGTGATTTAATAGTTCATCTTAACATAGATGTTTTTTTCTGTTATATACAGCTTCAAAGGGCAGTAGGTAGTTCAGTGCTAAAGCACCCGCCTGATGCGCGGTCAGTCCAGGATCGATCCTCGTCAGTGGACTCATTGGGTTATTTTTCGTTCCAGCCAGAGCACCACGACTGGTATATCAAAGGCCATGGTACGTGCTATCTTGTCTCTGCTGTGGTGCATATAAAAGATCACTTGTTACTCATGTAAATGTGTAGAAGGTTTCCTTTCTAAGAATGCGTGTCAAAATGACCAAATGTTTGACATCCAGTAGCCGATAATTAATGTGCTTTAGTGGTGTCGTTAAAGCTGCTACACTATACTATACTACACTACACTGCACTACACTACACTACACTACACTACACTACACTACATTATACTACACTACACTACACTACACTACACTACACTACACTATAACTATAACTACATTACATTACACTACACTACACTATAACAACACTACATTACACTACACTACACTATAACTATAACTACATTACATTACACTACACAACACTATAACAACACTACACTACATTACGACTATATCTATAACTACACTACATTACACTACATTATAACACACACTACACTACACTACACTACACCACACAACACTATAACTATAACTACACTACACTACATTACACTACATTACACTACACTATAACAAAACTACACTACACTACACTACACTACACTACACTACACTACACTACACTACATTGCACTACACTACACTACACTATAACTATGACTAAACTCGTTAAACAAATAAAACTTCTTCTTCTTCTTCTTCTTCTTCTTCTTCTTCTTCCATCCTCAAGTTATTCCAAGCTAGGTAATAACTGTCCGAATTTTAAAATGTTCTAAAATAGTGAAGTGTAATACTAGGCTCAGACTACCAACTGCCTGCAGAAAGTTCGCCAACTCGACGGTTGCGTAATGTCCCCAACTCCCGACTTACGACGGGAGCACTCAGACTAGCAAATGGACAGTCGTAGAAGTCGTGAGAGCAGAAAGTTGGCCAACTTTATGCTGGCAGTTGAAAGTTTGATCCGAGCACAATACGACGAGAATCGAGTTGTAAGAGCGCTCAGACTGGGAACTGGACAGTCGTAGAAGTCGTGACAGCAGAAAGTTGACCAACTATATGCTGGCAGGTGGTAGTCTTAACCTAGCATTAAATAAATAAATCTGAACACACCCAAAAGCTAATAACTTAACTTTAACTATACAAACTTGTGGTACGCTAATGGTTTTCTCTGACAAAAGACAAGGACGTTATGATTATCGATAGAAATCTGCACTGACCATTTCTCTTTTGAGAATAAAAGTGCATAGTGTTTGCACGACGTTTGATCGTCTGTTCGTTCACAATAGTGTTATTGATTCCATAACGATAGCTTGGTTTCAGAGTGCTGCCGTAACATGCAAACAGACACGCCCCGGGAAGTGATAAACAAGTTGTACAATATCTCCCCAGGCAGTTGTAAACAAAATGTGCTTCGATTTTCTGATGTTCATTTGTACGACAATAGGCCTGGAGTAAAAACGCCATGTAGCATTTTTTAAATTCGACCTGAATATAAGGGCGGGATGTAGCCTAGACGTACAGCGTTCGCTCGATGCGCGGTCGGTGTGGGTTCGATCCCCGTCGGTGGGCCCATTGGGCTATTTCTCGTTCCAGCCAGTGCACCACGACTGGTATATCAAAGTCCGTGGTATGTACTACCCTGTCTGTGGGATGTTGCATATAAAAGATCCCTTGCTGCTAATCGGAAAGTGTAGCCCATGAAGTGGCGACAGCGGGTTTCCTCTCTCAATATCTGTGTGGTCCTTAACCATATGTCTGACGCCATATAACCGTAAATAACATGTGTTGAGTGCGTCGTTAAATAAAACATGTCTTTTTTTTTTTTTCGACCTGAACATAACACAAAGATATTTCAAACTTTACATCCTACTGTAACATCCGTAAGTGTGGAGCGTAGTCCAGTAGTAAAGCGCCCGCCTGATGCGCGGTCGGTCTTGGATCGATCCCCGTCGGTGGACCCATTAGGCTATTCCTCGTTCCTGCCAGTGCACCACAACTGGGATGGTGATGGTGCATATGAAGATCCCTTGCTACTAGTTGAAAACTGTAGCGGGTTTCCTTTCTACGACTGTGTCAAAATTACCATATGTTTGACATCCAATAGCCGATGATTAATTAAAAAATATATATACCAATGTGTTCTCGTGGTGTCGTTAAACAAAATAAACTTTAACTTTATAACATCCGTATTTACACAAGAAATCGGCAGCGTTTTGTGACGTAGGCTAGCAGCTCCACGTTCAACCAACAAATGTTTCACTGACGTTCGCGACGTATTTCATTGGTTCCCGACGTGGCCATTCGGTTTACAGTGAACCGCATAAACTTGTCGGGCGGACGTTTTTCTTTGCTTGGTCTGGCTGAACTCAGCCCGGTTATCTTCGAACGTTTCAATGATTTGTTTTATAGAAAAAATTTGACCAATTACTAAACAAAAGTAAAGTTTGTTTTATTTAACGACGGCACTAGAGCACATTAATTTTTTTGTCTTATCATCGGCTATTGGACGTCAAACACATGGTCATTCTGACACTGTTTCTTTAGAGGAAACCCGCTGTCGCCACATAGGCTACTCTTTTACGACAGGCAGCAAGGGATCTTTTTATTTGCGCTTCCCACAGGCAGGATAGCACAAACCATGGCCTTTGTTGAACCAATTATGGATCACTGGTCGGTGCAAGTGGTTTACACCTAACCATTGAGCCTTGCGGAGCACTCACTCAGGGTTTAGAGTCGGTATCTGGATTAAAAATCACATGCCTTTACTGGTATCCGAACCCAGTACCTACCCGCCTGTAAACCGACGGTCTAACCACGACGCCACCGAGGCCTGTCTACCAATTACTATGCACGAAGGAAGGAAATGTTTTATTTAACGACGCACTCAACACATTTCATTTACGGTTATATGGCGTCAAACATATCACTACGGACCACACAGATATATAGAGAGGAAATCCGCTGTCGCCACTTCATGGGCTACTTTTTTCGATTAGCAGCAAGGGATTTTTATATGCACCACCCCACAGACAGGATAGTACATACAACGACCTTTGTTACACCAGTTGTTAAGCACTGGTTGAAACGAGAAATAGCCCAATGGGGTCACCGACGGGGATCAATCCTAAACCGACCGCGCATCAAGCGAACGCTTTACCATTGGGCTACGTCCCACCCTATTATGCACGAAGTTATTGTTCTTACTTGTTTGGCTGTTTCTATTTCTCGTTCCAGCCAATTAAAGGCCGTGGTATGTGCTATCCTGTCTGTGGGAAGTGCGTATAAAAGATCCCTTGCTGCATTAGAAAAAATGTTGCGGGTTTCCTCTGTTGACTACGAGTCAGAATTAACAAATGTTTGACATTCAGTAGCCTATGATTAATTAATCAATGTGCTCTAGTGGTGTTGTTAAACAAAACAAACAAACTTTCTTTAGCTGTTTTGTTTTTTTATGTTTGGTTTTGTTTGATTTGTTGTTGTTCTTGGGGGCATTGGGGTGGGGTTTACGGGGGTTGGCTATTTGGGAGGTTTAGATTGTTGTTGGTTTGGGGGGGGGGGGTAATAGTTTTGGGGGCTTTTTTAAATTGTTGTTTGGTTTTCTTTTTCATTGTGATTGATGTGGGGTTCTTATTGGGTTTTTTAAGAGGAGTGGGTTGTTGTTGTTGTTGTTGTTGTTGTTGTTTTGAGGGATTGGGAGTGGAGGACTATCACCAGCATTTCATATACATATACCTGTAACTGTAAAGTGGTATCTTTGAAAAAAAACAAAAAAACTTTGTATTAAACGTGTTCAGAAGGAACAGAACAGAACAGAACAGAACAGAACTTTATTACACAGCACAGCTGAGTCGAGCGCTTGCAATTGCAATCAATTCAGTATTTTATTATTTTCACATCGAAACGAGAAATTGCGCCTCTGTGTCCAGAACAGCGTGCCTGAACCTTAATTGACCATAAGCAAAAAACGAAATGAAAACACTGTACGAGTGACACTATGGGCAGTGGAAACACAATTTCTAAATACGTGAATTTATTCGATTTAAACGGTTACTTAATTAATCTTTATGGATGGCCACAAATTTTGTTACGTTTCATTGTAGAAAATCTGCATTTTGCTTGTGGTTGTCTTGTCTTTTTTTTTTTTCTTTTTTTTTTTTTTTTTTCTTTTTTTTTTTGGGGGGGGGGGGGGGGGGAAGGGGAGGGTATATGTTATTATTTGCTCCGTCTAACATACAGAACGCCAGACCTATTTAGGATCAATCATATAAATATCAACAGATTATTATTTGGCGATTCCAATTTAGGATATAATGTTAAATTTGTCCATTAGTAACAAGGGTTCTTTTAACATGGCACCATCCCACAGACAGGATAGCACATGCCACGGTATTTGATATACCAGCCCATTTGGGCTATTTCTCGTTCCAGCCACGACTGGTATATCAAATGTCGTGGTGTGTGCTATCCTGCCTGTGGGATGGTGCATATAAAAAAAATCCCTTGCTACTAATGAAAAAAACAAAATGGCGGGTTTCCTTTCTAAGGCTAGACGTCAAAATGACCAAATGTTTGACATCCACTAGCCTATGATTAATTAATCAATGTGCTCTAGTGGTGTCGTTAAACAAAACAAACTTTTTGTCAATGAATTCTGATTCATTGATATTACTATTATTCTTCCCATTCCAGAAGAAAAGTGCCGAGAGTACCAGCAGCCCCAAAAGTCTAATAAAGGTGACCTCACACGATGCGACTGCCTTGTACAACCGATTGAAAGAAAGAAAGATTTTTTTTATTTAACGACGCACTCAACACATTTTATTTATGGTTATATGGCGTCAGACATATATGGTTAAGGACCACACAGATTTTGAGAGGAAACCCGTTGTCGCCACTACATGGGCTACTCTTCCGATTAGCAGCAAGGGATCTTTTAGTTGCGCTTCCCACAGGCAGGATAGCACAAACCTTGGCCTTTGTTGAACCAGTTATGGATCACTGGTCGGTGCAAGTGGTTTACACCTACCCACTGAGCCTTCCGGAGCACTCACTTAGGGTTTGGAGTCGGTATCTCCATTAAAAATCCCATGCCTCGACTGGGATCCGAACCCAGTACCTACCAGCCTGTAGACCGATGGCCTGCCACGACGCCACCGAGGCCGGTACAACTGATTGTGACAAGACAAACATTACGGGCCGAATTTACGAAGCTTGTCAATGTCTTACACGCCTGTAACTACATATATTTTACAATGCTTAAACACCTGTTTATGTCTTACACGCCTGTAACTACATACATTTTATAATGCTTAAACACCTGTTTATGTCTTACACGCCTGTAACTACATACATTTTATAATGCTTAAACACCTGTTAATGTCTTACACACATGTAACTACATACATTTACAATGCTTAAACACCTGTTTATGTCTTACACGCGTGTAACTACATACATTTTACAATGCTTAAACACCTGTTTATGTCTTACACACATGTAACTATATACATTTACAATGCTTAAACGCCTGTTTATGTCTTACATACGTGTAACTAGAGACATTTACAATGCTTAACACCTGTTTATCACTTCCACGCGTGTAACTACAGACATTTACAATGTTTAAACACCTGTTTATGTCTTACACGCGTGTAACTACATATAATACCTGTTTATGTCTTACACGCGTGTAACTACATACATCTTACAATGCTTAAACATCTGTTTATGTCTTACACGCGTGTAACTACATACATTTACAATGCTTAAACACCTGTTTATGTCTTACACACATGTAACTATATACATTTACAATGCTTAAACGCCTGTTTATGTCTTACATACTTGTAACAACAGACATTTACAATGCTTAAACACCTGTTTATCACTTCCACGCGTGTAACTACAGACATTTACAATGTTTAAACACCTGTTTATGTCTTACACGCGTGTAACTACATATAATACCTGTTTATGTCTTACACGCGTGTAACTACATACATCTTACAATGCTTAAACATCTGTTTATGTCTTACACGCGTGTAACTACATACATTTACAATGCTTAAAACACCTGTTTATGTCTTACACGCGTGTAACTACATACATTTACAATGCTTAAACACCTGTTTATGTCTTACACGCGTGTAACTACATACATTTACAATGCTTAAACACCTGTTTATGTCTTACACGCGTGTAACTACATACATTTACAATGCTTAAACACGATCCAATACCGACCGCACATCGAGCGAACGCTTTACCACTGGGCTACGTCTCGCCCCTCGGCCCTACGATTTTATCCGAATCATCTGTTGCTATGCAATCGACTATACACGTGCCAGGCACTGGTATAGTGTGGCGTCGCCTTAAGAGAAAACAAAACTATTAGAGAGTTTTAAAAAAAAAAGAAAAAAAGAAGCGAAACAAAACGAAAACATATTTATTTTCAATGATTTGACGCTAAATTCATTTAGCAAAAAAAAGAAATAAAAACTGTCCAGGTTGGCAGCACTGTTCGATTGTCGGTGACAAGCCGTGTACCCGGTGATCTGCTCCGCACGATAATAGATGAGGTGATGTACACATTCTCTAATTTGGAGTCCTGTTGCGACTCTTCCTATCGCTAATTTGAAATCAATGGATTCCCAGTTCTGCGACGCGGGGAAAAAAAAAAAAAAAAAAAAAAAAAAAAAAAAAATCGAGTTTAAAGAGACAGCCTCGCCTAGAGTTGCTAATTGTTGTTGTTGTTGTTTGTTGTTGTTGTTTTTTTTGTTGTTGTTTTTTTGTTGTTGTTGTTTTTTGGGGGTTTTTTTTTTTTTGGTGGGGGGGGGGGGGGGTTCGAGGGATTACTCCCATTTGGTCGAATTCCCAATTTGTCGAACACTAGATATGGTTCAGTGGTCTTACTGACATGCATGTTGTTACCTCAGTCATTATAATGAACTGTTCCAGTTGTTTGGAAACCGATTTTTATTGTATAGATGGTATAGATATCGCTTAACACATAAAGCATGCAAATATGACAAATATGGAAATAATCCATGTGTTGAATGTAGTGAATTTTGGTAAATAATTAAAAAAGGTCTCCATCTAAAAATGTTTATTTCACAAAAAGCAAAACATTTTTCAACATTTTAAAATATTCATATTTATTCACAAGAGGCCATGGAGAAACTATATGAAAAACTGGAGAAAATGTGTTTAGGTACGGCAGCCCGTTTATGTACATTGGTAAATAAACCATTGTTGTCTATAATCAAAACTGGTATAAACACGAAGAGGCCATGTTCATTACAGACACAGGTAATCAGGTGGTGGTTATATAACAGACGAGTAGGCTTACTTATTTTTCGACCAATTGGGAATTCGACCAAATGGGACGATACCGTTTCCGAGACGGGGGGGGGGGGGGGGGGGGGGGGGTGGGGATGGGGGGGGGTTTTTATGTTTGGGGGGGGGGGTTGGTTTCTTCGTTATTTGGGTGGGGGGGGGGGGGGGGGGGGGGGGTTGTTGGGGGTGTGGTTGGTTTTGTTTGGGGGGGGGGGGGGGGGGGTGTGGGGGGTATTGGGTTTGTTTGGGGGGAGGGGTTGGGGTTGTGTTGCGTTATTGGGTTTTGGAGGGTGGGGTCGTTGTATTTGTTTGCTTTTGAGTGTTTCTGTGTGGTTTTTATTTTGGTTTTGGTTTTGTGGGGTTTTTCCTTTTTCCTTTCACTTTTTAAGAAAAAGGAAATAATATTTTTACGACACCTCAATACATTTTTACACTACGGCTATTTAGTCAGTTCTCTACTTGGGACAGTGAAGTTGGAGAGAAAGACAGAGAGAGAGAGAGAGAGAGAGAGAGAGAGAGAGAGAGAGAGAGAGAGAGAGAGAGAGAGAGAGAGAGAGAGAGAGAGAGAGAGAGAGAGAGAGAGAGAGAGAGAGAGAGAGAGAGAGAGAGAGAGAGAGAGAGAGAGAGAGACGGATAGAGAGACAGATAAAGAGATAGAGAGGGGAGGAAAACAGACAGAGAGACAGATACAGAAACAGAGACAGTCGAGTTTAAAGAAAGAAATATTTTATTTTACGACGCACTCAACACATTTTATTTACGGTTATATGGGATCAGACATATGGTTAAGGACCACACATATTTTGAGAGGAAACCCGCTGTCGCCACTTTATGGGCTACTCTTTTCGATTAGCAGCAAGTGATCTCTTTTTTGCGCTTCCCACAGATAGGATAGTACAAACCATGGCCTTTGTTAAACCAGTTATGGATCACTGGTCGGGGCAAGTGGTTTACATCTACCCACTGAGCCTTGCGGAGCACTCACTCAGGGTTTGAAGTCGGTATCTGGATTCAAAATCCCATGCCTCGACTGGGATCCGAACCCAGTACCTACCAGCCTGTTGACCGATGGCCTAAACACGACGCCACCGAGGCCGGTCGAGTTTAAAGAGACAACCTCGTCTAGAGCTGCAAATTGTTCTTGTGTGTTTGTTTTTTGTTTGTTTGTTGTTGGGTTTTTTTGTTTGTTTGTTGTTGTTGTTTTGTTGTTTTTTGTTGGGGGGGTTTTGGGGGGTCGGAGGGGGGTGTCTGTGTGAGGTGGGGTTTTGGGGGAGGTTGGAGTTGTGTTGTTATTGGGGTTTTTTGTGGGGTTCGGGGTTGTTATTTTTTTCTTTGTTTGTTTGTTTTTGTGTGGTTTTTAGTTTGGTTTTGTTTTTGTGGAGGTTTTTGTGGGGTGTTTTCTATTTCATTTTACTTTTTAAGAATAAGGAAAGAATATTTTTACGACACCTCAACACAGTTTTAAACTACGGCTATTTAGTCAGTTTTTCACTTGGGGCAGTGCAGTTGGAGAGAAAGACAGATAGACAGACAGAGAGAGAGAGAGAGAGAGAGAGAGAGAGAGAGGAGAGAGAGAGAGAGAGAGAGAGAGAGAGAGAGAGAGACAGAGACAGAGAGAGACAGACAGACAGACAGACAGACAGACATACAGAGACAGACAGAGAGAGAGACAGACAGACAGAAACAGACGGATAGGGAAGAGAGACAGACAGAGAGGGAGACAGACAGACAAAGAGAGAAGGGAGGGAGACAGAGAGACAGACAGACAGTTAGAGAGAGACAGACAGACAGACTGGTGCGATGCACCTTTTGTGCAAGAGTGCTCATGTTACGTGAGAAGGGTTGCAGGATTGATCGGGAGGTGGGGGTGGAGGTGGTATTTTTATATATGCTAAACACATGTGTTATGAAACTATAGTGGTGTTTGTGTTTTATAAGACACAAGGCCGAGACTGCATCTTCAATGGTAGCTTTTTGTATTTGGTTTTTATCATCTTAATACGCCATTAAAAACAAGTTTGCTTCATCTACAAACCTGTAACACATTTCTTTAAAGTAACAAAAGAGAGAAACAGGAGTCTATGAGGTTGAAACGGGGAAATACCTTTCACAATAGACTAGAACTCGACTCCATAACCTTTACTTCTCAGAGGTACGTGCGTTTTGAAAATACGTCGGAAGCACGGGAATGAAAAAGCCGCACATTAAAATCTAAGTATTGTATGTTTTCAATTATCCAAAAACGGTTTTAATGGTGAAAAATACGCTGTATTAAAAAACAAAAACAAAAAAAAACCCAACAACCTTCGAGTCTGTCTCTTTAAAAGCATAGCAGTTTGTTTTACATTATGTGAAAATGCGTTTTGTCTTCTTTGTCACGAACGCCTTCGTGCCGATAATAGCCGAATGCCTGTGTTCAACTTACGTACGATAATTATTTGAATAAATTGTATTGCTTTTTATTTAAAACAGACTGTAGCACATTTATGATGTAGTAATAATGTTTGTTTGTAATTTCAGTATATGTGCAGTTGACAATATGGGAATAATTAATACGCGCGCGCTATTTACGTTTGCGGAGGATGACTTTTAATTGCGTACTGAATAACTTTTCCTCGCGAACTAGTCGGTTAGTGCCTTGTGTTCCGTGGTAGAGGATGTGATCTCAAAAAAGCGCTTTAAGCTGCCGTCTGTGTAAAACTGTGATTAGAAAATGAAACCGCCATGTTTTATTTCATTTTTATTCTTTTCGTGGGTTTTTTTTTAATTTTGTGTGTTTTTATCCAATTAAGGTCCAAGCACGCTGTCCTTGACACACCTTATTTATCGGGACTGTCTGTCCAGGACAGGGACAGGGAGAGTTAAAGTTAAAGTTTGTTTTGTTTTGTTGAACGACACTACTAGAGCATTTTGATTTATTAATCATCGCCTATTGGATGTCAAACATTTGGCAAGACCACTACTCACTGACCACTAACCAATCTGATTAAAATTAGCTCTACTGGTCTACCAGTATATCTAACAGCATTGCGTGGACTCCCATGTCCAGGTGACATTTCGTCTATAAATAATGATTTAAATATCGACCAATCACATTTCGCCTTTTATAACGTTATTCGGGAGAATGTTTTCGAATTCTTTTCAAATCACTGGCATGATTTTGCAAGTAAGGTTTTGTTTGGTCGAATGAAAGGTCAACTGGACATGAGCTCCAAAGGGGTTCTGTTAGATCCATAGGTAATAGTAATTAACCAGTGGAGCTAATTTTAATTAGATTGACCACTAACCCACTGTTCTGGACAGAAAGCCTAGATAGCTAACGTGTGAGTCTCCAGGACAGCGTGTGTGAACCCTAATCGGATATATGCACGAAAATAAGTTGAAATGAATGAATGGACGAAAATACTTTTTGTATTCTCTCCCGAAAAGCACGTGTTTGGAAGTGACGTATTGTTTAGAAGTTAGGTCAGGTCAGATCATAAGGCTTAACGTGCACATTCAGAGCAACCTGTTGTAGTGCACGCCTGTCGTGGACACAGATTTCGACTTACGTCGGCTTCTTCATTCAGGGCAGGAAAGAGATTGGGGGGGGGGGGGGTGGAAGGAGAGACCGTCCACGCTTGGCAAGTGCAAGGGTCGGTAGAGGTGCTATTGAATTTTGAATGTCCTGTAGGATTAATAGTCCATGAGCCAGACGACAAATTGAGGGCACCAAACATAACTGTTATAATTGTTTTAGTGCACCCTAGGACAAAACAAAAATGCATGATGGCCTTTCCAATAGAGTAGCGGTACCTAGTTATCACACTTTTAAAATTTATCATTCAGTTGGTAAAAAAAATAAAACATTCGAGAAGTCCGTGTTTTAGCCCTTGCCAAAGCATTAATAAACCTTGTAGATCGGTACCCACGACGTTCTTTTGTGGTTTTTGCATCTTTCGGCTGAATTGAGGTGTGTGGGGGGGGGGGGGGGGGGGGGGTCTCGTTCCAGCGAGTGCACCACAACTGGACAAAGGCCGTGGTATGTGATTTCCTGTCTGTGGGAAAGTGCATATTAAAGATCCCTTGCTGCATTAGGAAAAAATGTAGCGGGTTTCCTCTGATGACTACGAGTCAGAATTACCAAATGTTTGACATCCAATAGCCGATGATTAATTAATCAATGTGTTCCAGTGGTGTCGTTAAGCAAAACCAGGGCCGTAGCTAGCGGAATCCGGAAAGCATTAAAGAAACTTAAAGAAAATTCTCTTCTTAACTGTTTAAGGAGTTTTAGACTATTAACTACTCAGTTGGCCCCCTAGCTACGGCCCTGAAAACAAACTTCTTTCGGAAGTCAAACAAATTCAAATTTGGCGCAGTTTTTATGAAGTATTTTGGCGCATGATTTGGAATGGTTTATCGACAGTAAACTTAAGGAGCTATTTGAGTGATGTTTATAACTTAGATGAATTATAGCTTTTTTTCAGGAATGGTGCCGTATTATCTTTAAAACCATGGCCAAAAACACAAAACGTTCCTGGACCGATTCCAAATACAGCCGGACAATCTTATCGCGCTGCCGAATGTGTACACGCCCGTTCATTTTTATATAACCGTTTTGATTTTCTTTCCTTCTTTCTGTTTTTAATTCTTGTTTTCCTTCCGTTGCCGTGTTATCGTTATCGCCGTGTTATCGTTATCGGGGAAAAAAACTGTTGAAGATGTATGAAGCTTTCTTCAATTTTGTTTTGATTACTCTACTCCAGAATATTAAGTGCCTCGTTGTGTGTGTGTATTCAGTGCGCAGTCTCCACTGCATGCTGTTTAAGACATTTCACAATCCATGTATTGTTGTTAAGAACACTTGAACAAAGACACCAGGCATTTGGCTGTCATGGTAGCGGGCGTATTCTGTGTTTGACGTCCAATAGCCGATTATAAGATAAAAATATCAATGTGCTCTAGTGGCGTCGTTAAATAAAACAAACTTTATTTTATTCCGTGTGTGTGTGTGTGTGTGTGTGTGTGTGTGTGTGTGTGTGTGTGTGTGTGTGTGTGCTGTAAACACAGTTTTGGTCATATCTTAATCGCACGTGTAATCGTTAATATTATGTCGTCGTTTTACAGTGACAGACAGTTTATAAACACCACTACGGTTAAGGTTTGTTTTGTGTACCGACACAACTAGAGCACATTGATGTATTGATCATCGGCTATTGGATGTCAATCATTTGGTAATTTCGACATATAGAGAGGAAACCCGCTACATTTTTCCGTTAGTAGCAAGGGATCTTCTATATTATGCACCATCCCACAGACAGGATAGCACATACCATGGCCTTTGATATACCAGTCGTGGTGCACTGGATGGAGCGAAAAATAGCCCCATGAACCCACCGACGGGGATCGATCTCAGGACAGTTTATAAACACTAGGGCGTGTTTTGTACTATTAGTCTTATTATGCCTACCGGTGGGGGGAGGAGGGGGGGAGGACGTAGCTCAGTGGTACAGCGCTCGCCTGATGCGCGATCGGTCTAGGATCGATTCCCGACGGTGGGCTATTTTTCGTTCCAACCAGTGCTCCACAACTAGTATAACAAAGGACGTGGTATATACTATCCTGTCCTGTGGGATGGTGCATATAAAAGATCCCTTGCTGCTAATCGAAAAGAGTAGCCCACGTAAATAAAATGTGTTGAGTGCGTCGTTAAATAAAACATGTTCTTCCTTCCTTCATTATGCCTACGTACTCAACATATTTAATTGTCCATCCTCCTTATATGCACCACTTGCTAAATGATATTGATTTGTATATGAAATGTATGCCAATGAACCGGCAGGCTTAAAGTAACAGATCCTAATTTTTAAACACTAAAAGTAAAGTTTGTTTTTATTTAACGACGCCACTAGAGCACATTGATTTTTATCTTATCATCGGCTATTGGACGTCAAACATATGGTCATTCTGACACTGGTTTTTTTTTAGAGGAAACCCGCTGTCGCCACATAGGCTACTCTTTTACGACAGGCAGCAAGGGATCTTTTATTTGCGCTTCCCACAGGCAGGATAGCACAAACCATGGCCTTTGTTGAACCAGTTATGGATCACTGGTCGGTGCAAGTGGTTTACACCTACCCATTGAGCCTTGCGGAGCACTCACTCACAGGGTTTGGAGTCGATATCTGGATTAAAAATCCCATGCTTCGACTGGGATCCGAACCCAGTACCTACCAGCCTGTAGACCGATGGCCTAACCACGACGCCACCGAGGCTGGTTTTCAAACACTAAGGCATATATGTTTCACTACTACAGTCGTGTGTGATCACTGAAATCAAACTGGACAATCGTAGAAAGCCGGCCTCGATGGCGCAGTAGTTAAACCATCGGACTACAGGCTGGTAGGTACAGGGTTCGCAGCCCGGTACTAGCTCCAACCCAGAGCGAGTTCTTAAGGGCTCAGTGGGTAGGTGTAAGACCACTACATCCTCTTCTCTCTCACTAACCACTAACCAACTAACAACTAACCCACTGTTCTGGACAGACAGCCCAGATAGCTGAGGTGTGTGCCCAGGACAGCGTACTTGAACCGTAATTGGATATAAGCAAGGAAATAGTAAAGTCGTAGAAGTCGTGAGATCAGCGAGTTGGCTAATTCCGTCCTGACAGCTGGTAGTCTCATACCAGCATTACGTAACATGACATATAAGACATTATTTACACTATGTATATGGTGTTGGTTTGTTTAACTGCATACTTCATAACGTGGAGCTAATGACGCCGTGCTGTAAGCGGCTGCCTAGATCACGTTTCGACCATTAACAAAGATCTCTTTACTTCCCTCAAGGTCTACAACAATTATCACCTGTGACATCTGTTGCACTTCACTGCTGGTAAAAAGAAGTTTGTTTTGTTTAACGACGGCACATTGATTTGTTAATCATCGGCTATTGGATGTCAAACATTTGGTAATTGGGAAACCCGCCACATTTTTGCACTAGTAGTAAGGGATCGTTTATATCCATCATCCCACAGACAGGAAAGCACACACCACGGCCATTGATATACCAGTCGTGGTGCACTGGCTGAAACGAGAAGTAGTCCAATAGGCCCACTAACGGGGATCGATCCTAGACCGACCGCGCATCAGGTGAGCGCTTTACCACTGTGCTACGCATGTTCACAGAGCAACGAAGAAAATGTTTTATTTAACGACGCACTCAACACATTTTATTTATGGTTATATGGCGTCAGACGTAGGGTTAAGGACCACACAGATATTGAGAGAGGAAACCCGCTGTCGCCACTTCATGGACTACTCTTTTTCGATTAGCAGCAAGGGATATTTTATATGTACCATCCCATAGACAAGATAGCACATACCACGGCCTTTGATGTTCCAGTCGTGGTGCACTTGCTGGAGCGAGAAATAGCCCAATGGGCCCACAGACGGGTTTCGATCCCAAACCGACCGCGCACCAAGCGAACGCTTTACCACTGGGCTACGTCTCGCCCCTTCACAGAGCAAGGAAGGCATTATACTAGGGGAAGACAATGGAAACCATTCCACCCACCCAGGATACTCTACTGCAGCACTCAAAACAAGTTACCTTTTAATCCAATCTAATTAAAATTAGAAAGAAAGAAATGTTTTATTTAACGACGCACTCAACACATTTTATTTACGGTTATATGGCGTCAGACATATGGTTAAGGACCACACAGATTTTTAGAGGAAACCCGCTGTCACCACTACATGGGCTACTTTTCCGATTAGCAGCAAGGGATCTTTTATTTGCGCTTCCCACAGGCAGGATAGCACAAACCATGGCCTTTGTTGAACCAGTTATGGATCACTGGTCGGTGCAAGTGGTTTACACCTACCCATTGAGCCTTGCGGAGCACTCACTCAGGGTTTGGAGTCGGTATCTGGATTAAAAATCCCATGCCTCGACTGGGATCCGAACCCAGTACCTACCAGCCTGTAGACCGATGGCCTACCACGACGCCACCGAGGCCGGTCAATTAAAATTAGCTCCACTGGTTAAAAACTATTACAAGTGGATCTAACAGCACCCCGTTGGAGCTCATGTCCAGTTGACCTTTCATTCGACCAATCAAAACCTTACTTGCAAAATCATGCCAGTGATTTGAAAAGAATTTGAAAATATTCGGGATTATGCCACGGGTATACGAAATGATTCGGGTGAATTACGAAGTATGCCGGAAACTAATTTCAATATAACGTTTTATATAAAATTCGTTTCAAGACGAAAAAAACCAGTGATGGTATACCTATAAAATCTGTTTATACTAGTATACAATCCAGAGTTTGTTATTGCACTTTTCCCCCTGTTTTTTCAATGTTGAAATAGACCAACAAGTTCGCCTATTGCATAAATAGTCTCGCCCGATATTTTCAGAATTTGTATGCTCCAGAATAACGCTATAAAAGGCGAAGTGTAATTGGTCGATATTTAAATTGTTATTTATAGATGAAATGTCACCTGGACATGGGAGTCCACGCAATGCTGTTAGATCTACTGGTAGACCAGTAGAGCTAATTTTAATCAGATTGTTTTTAATCTGGAAAATATATTACAATACCCAAGGTCCTTAACGATTTCTGGTATTTCTCATCGCTTGTCCTTTTTTAATCTACACTGTCAATCGCCATCTTTGTACGTATCAAGGATCTATCTCCTTTCAGGTTACTGGCCTCGGTGGTGTCGTGGTTAAGCCATCGGACATAAGGCTGTAGGTACTGGGTTCGCAGCCCGGTACCGACTCAATGAGTAGGTGTAAGACCACCACACCCTCTTCTCTCTCACTAACCACTAACAAGTAACCCTCTGTCCTGTATAGACAGCACAGGTAGCTGATGTGTGTACCCAGGACAGCGTGCTTCAACCTTAATTGGATGTAAGTTAAAATGAACTGAAATGCGCTCAGGTTCAGTCGATTAGCCTACCGTACATACATTTTGTTAAACATTGCGTACAAAGATGAATTCCATAAATACAACCACAATGGACGCCGCTATCTTTGTTACCTGATATAAAAGTGGCTATATACACAGCAGCCGTGTATATGGTCTTGGCTAATTAGGGTCGGTTATTTCGACGGTCATATTTTGGGAGAAAGCTCGGTGTACGGTCATCACACCCTATCAAAATGTCGCCATGCAAAGCACGAGTCACGCATAGTAATTATAGAATATTAAACGAGCTTCCGAAATGGTAGCGAGTTTAATATCCTGTTTATTACCCATAATCTATCTTAATTTGTATCACTCATCTCGTTTCGTTGACGTTCCTGTAAGGTTGTGCCAAGATATTTTTAACGATATAGGTAATAATATAGGATATTAAACGAGCTTTCATTTCGTATCATGTTTATGTCCCGAGTGAAATAATTTTTCAGTTGTCACGAGTTTTATTTCACGAGGGACATAAACATGATACGAAATGGTAGCGAGTTTAATATCCAATTTATTACCCATAATCTATCTTAATTTATATCACTCATCTCGTTTTGTTGACATTCCTGTAACTTCTAAGGTTGTAATGCGCCAATTGATGACGTCATCACTTTGATATGTACCAAGATATTTTTAACCATATGGGTAATAATTATAGAATATTAAACGAGCTTCCGAATTTGTAGCTAGTTTAATATCCTATTTATTACTCATAATCTATCTTAATTTGTATCACTTATCTCGTTTCGTTGACGTTCCTGTAAGGTTGTGCGCCAAATGATGACGTCATTGTATGACGTCAAAAGTGTTACGTCCCACTAGTTCTAGTGGGACGTATCACAAGGTATCTATATGCCACGTTTCAAGCTTTTAACCAAAAGTGTACAAATTCAGTCAAATATTGGGTGTTAGCTGCATCTATACAATAGAATACGTTTAAAATTAAAATCATTTTGACAAGTGATTTACATCATTTGTTTTTTCATCAATGAAAATTCCGTTTTCTTCCAGAGGGTCAGTATTCGGTCCATTCCTGTTTTTAGTTTATTTAGAGAATAACTAACGAGCTACGAGGAATTACGGATTATCTGTCCCGAGTGAATTAATGTTGTAAACCCGAGCCTTTGGCGAGGGTTTTACAGCATTAATTCACGACGGACAGATAATCCGTAATTCCTCGTAGTGAGTTGGTTATTCTCTTTATTACCCATTGTCAATCTTTAACGATTTTATTTACGTTCTCGCTGCTGTAACAACTAACAAGCTCTACCAGCCATAACAATATATTCATACGCGCCGTTACCGGTGCACACCCAACAGTATCCACCAAAGAATAGTTCCAAAAAACCCCAGTCAAAATAATAAAATAAAAACATTTTTAAACATTTGTACATATATTTTGATTTTTAATTCCGTAAATGTTCGTATCGTAAAAAAATATTTGAAGTTCGTAGTAATAGTTTGACCGATGAATGGAATCATGAATGAACAAAAAGTAGTCCCGGCAGTATGTAATTGCCAGTCAAATCTTGTCTTTTTAAAGCCAGCCAATCAGTGACTGTAGAAGCAATCTGCACACTGTGCAGAGATCGAAAAAATATTACCCCGTATATTTGAGCCCATATGGGTAATAAATAAATGATATAGCTGATGAGTTACTAGATTGTTCGCTGATGATACTAGTTTAACGGAATCATCAAATGACTAATCTAATCTTAACGAAAACTTACATAAACTCTGTAATTGGTTTAATCAATGGTCGGTGACGTTTAACCCCGAAAAAAAAACCCACGTCATATTATTTTCAAAAACAAAATAACAATTCACTACATGCTATTAACCTACATTTTGGTATTACGGATATTAATATAACTGAGACACATAAATATCTAGGTTTAACAGTTACAAGCAATGTAAAATGGACAAACCATATTCATAATATATGTAAATCAGCTTCGTCTATGATTTCTGAATTGAGAAAATACAAGTATACTCTAAATCGACAAATACTAATGCAAATATATGTAACGTGTATACGTCCAGTACTAGAATATGTGTCTGAAGTTTGGGATGAATGTTTTGCACTGGATGAGGAAACGCTAAAAAAAGAATAATAACGGGTCTACCACTATTCGCATCACGATACGCGCTATACTCAGAAACAGGACTAGCAACACTTTTAGAACACCGAAAGGCAAAACAAAATTATGTACTATGTATAAAATACTCAATGGCATGGCTCCTGACTTCTTAGTAAATTGTATACCACCCAGGGTTGAAGAGTGCGTTCATTATAGATTAAGGAATCAAAATAACATATCAATTCCTTTCGCAAGAACTAATTTACTTAAAATGTAATTTTTACATTCAACAATAGATATGTGGAATGCCTTGCCATTAGAAATTCGAAATAGTCAACGAATTTCCACTTTCAAAAAAGCAGTAGCACCCCAGAGCTGCAAAGTAATTTTATTATATACTAATTTATAACCAAATAAGTTTCAGAGTGTATTAGATTGATGATGTAAACTACACCAAATTTTTTATTTATTGTTCCATATTTACAAAAAAACACAAATAAACGTCACTGTATACAAGAAAGTCACATGACATGCTGTCAAAGTTGAAGGTTGTCAAACATGGATTTTACACATTAGAACATTCGTTTAATAGTGTGTGAATCCACCCCTGGTGCGAATACACTCGACACATCGTTGCCTCATGCTGTTGATCAGACGTCTGAAGAACTCTTGGGGAATGGCCTGCCACTCTGCCATAAGAAGTTGACCCATATCATGAAGGTTGGCCGGAGGGGCATGGTTATCCCGAACTCTCCTGCCTAATTCGTCCCAGGCGTTCTCTATTGGGGCCAAGTCAGGCGAATATGCTGGCCAATCCATCCTGGCGATACCTTGTTGTCTGAGAAAGTCCGTTACCACCCTGGCGCGGTGGGGTCTGGCATTGTCATCCTGCAGAACTGCCCCGCCGCCAATCTGCTGAAGGCCTGGGAGAACCAACGGCCGGATAATCTCATTCAGATAGCGGATTCCATTCAGATTGCTATCCACCACATAGAGGGGGGTCCTGTGGTGGATAGAGATGCCGCCCCACACCATGACGCTGCCACCACCGAACCGGTGACGTTGTTTAACGTTAACGTCAGCGAAGCGATCCCCAGGACGTCTGTAGACACGAACCCGACCGTCGTTGAACTGGAGACTAAACCTGGATTCATCAGTGAACATCACTCGACACCACTGAACACGTTGCCACCGCAGATGAAGCGTGCACCAGTGACGTCTGGCCGTTCTGCGATGTGGTAGGAGTGGTGGTCAAACAGCCTAGCGACGGCAGCGTAGATTATTGGCTCTCAGACGATTGCGTATGGTTTGATCAGACACTCGAGTTCCAGTCCGCAGATTGTCACGTAATCGGCGTGCAGTGGTTGTGCGTTGACGTAGAGCCATATTGGTGATGTAGCGGTCCTCTCTATTTGTAGTGCTTCGGGGTCTTCCCGAACGTGGACGATTTCGAACAGAATTCGTTGCTTGGTACCGTTGCCACAGTCGGCCAACGACACTCTGACTAACACCAAGTCTCAGAGCAACATTTCTTTGCGTATTGCCATCCTGAAGCCAAGCAATAGCCCTTCCTCGATCTTCGATAGTCAGTTGAAGTCGTACCATTGTCGAATTTGGAGTGTGCACCGTACACGAACGCAAGCTCCAATTATACAGAAATTTAGCATTGGGAACATGGAATACACGTGCAAAGCGTGCAAATTAAGCGCTTTGTGAAAAAGCAAGTTATGGGCACTTAGCAGACCTTTCGCTTTCGCCCTAATTTACGTGCAAATGTAAGCATGTTTTCGCCATTAGAACTAGTCGACAGTGTCAATGAAAGTGGATTTTAATTCATTTATGGGTTGCTTAGACCCACTTTCGTCAAAATGGAACAATACCATGCGTGACATTATGGTCTAGCTAATATAATTGACATTCAGAAAATAATGTCGAAAATATCGTCTGACCCTTAAATTCTTTTGAGTAGTATATATTCAAATGGAAATCGAAATGAAAATATCTCCCACACTAAATTAAGACATGGTTGCAGTACTTTAACTGCCGACTTATATCATTGTGAACTCTTGTAATTGTGGATACCACTCTGAAAACTGCTATCATCATTTCTTGAATGTAATCTTTTTCCCAAACAGAGACAACTTCTTTTAGATTCTTTGAACATGTTTGCACCGGTTAATCTGCAGTTAGTATTGTATGACAGTACCGTTGTAAATGATACTATAAACAAATAAATATTCTAGCATGTACATAAAAATATTAAACAAACACAGCGTTTTGAATAATAATAATAATAATAATAATAATAATAATAATAATAATGTCTAATTAATTCTAAATCAGTTATGCTGTAATCTGTCTGCTAAGAATATTTTATAAATTGAGTTGTCTGATTGGAAAATAAATCACCTTCGTTTGCTTTCCTTCTTCATTTTTTATTATTTATTTATTTATTTATTTACTTATTTATTATTTTGTTTATTTATATTTTTCTGTGTTTTGTTTTTCTCTCATGTATATACTTCTCTTTGAATATTTAATTTCTTGTATATTCTTATAATACATGTAATCGCTGTTTTTGTCATATTGTCATTATTGTATGTAATTAGGAGAGGGCCTCGTAAGTTGGATAACTTGTGCCCAATCCATTTGTACATTATATGCAATAAAATGTTTCAATCAATTTCAGAGACGGAAATTGCTGAACATGTAACAAGAATACAATGTGCGACTATTCGTTACGTTTTACGTAATACGCCAAAAGTGTGTTCTATTTTAAAATTGCTTTCGCAAATGAATTTTGTCCTAGATATTAATAACTTATAGTATGTTGTATACAGCACTGGGCAACCTAGGTAAGTAAATAATATTTATTTTATTGTTTTTCGGTTACACGTGCTTACTTTAGTGTGCGCGACTATTGATTACTCCAGGATATATATATATGTATATATAACATTTATATACAAATGTATTTTAATAACAATAAAATTGAGAAAAAGAGGGACGTGGCCCAGTGGTCTAGGATCGATCCCCGTCGGTGGGCCGGCCCATTGGGCTATTTCTCGTTCCAACTAGTGCATCACGACTGGTATATCAAAAGCCGTGTTATGTGCTATCCTGTCTGTGGGATGGTGCATATAAAAGATCCCTTACTACTAACAAAATTACCAAATGTCTGACATCCAATAGCCGATGAATAATAAGTCAATGTGCTCTAGTGGTGTCTTTAAACAAAACATTTTTTCACTAGTACATACATATATACATGGTTATATTAACGAAATTGACTTCACAAATTGTTTCTCGTATCGTTGCTGGGACTCGAACCTATTCCACCGAATTACCCGCAGTTCGCAGACCACTACGATAACCACCATCACCCGCCACGGTGGCGTCGTGGTTAAGCCATCGGACATAAAGCTTGTAGGTACTGGGTTCGCAGCCCGGTACCGGCTCCCACCCAGAGCGAGTTTTAACGACTCAGTGGGTAGGTGTAAGACCACTACACCCTCTTCTCTCTCACTAACCACTGACCATTAACAACTAACCCACTGTCCTGTACACACAATACAGATAGGCAAGCTGTGTGCCCAGGATAGCGTGTTTGAACCTTAATTGAATATAAGCACGAAAATAAGATGAAATAAAATGAATGTTTTTTAAAGTTTTTGTTTAACGACACCACTAGATTTTTTAACCATCGGCTACTGGATGTCAATCATTTGGTAATTTTGACATTAAGTCTTAGAGAGGAAACCCGCTAAATTTTTTCCGTCAGTAGCAAGGGATCTTTGATATGCACAAATCCAGTAGCACCATCCCACAGACAGGATAGCACATACCACGGACTTGATATAACCAGTCGTGGTGCACTGGCTGGAGCGAGAAAGAGCCGAATGGGGCCCACCGACGGGGATCGATCCCACACCGACCGCGCATCAAGCGAGCGTTTTACCACTGGGCTACGTGGCCTCAGATTACAGTTATCTTCCCATTTGGTTGTCCAAAATCAGGAAGTTTGACCGCGCAAGTAGTCTGCTGTTTGACTGTGATTATTTCATGGCAGACAGCTATGAAGTGGCAACTGTTTGACTGAAGTGACAGGGGGATAGCATGTAGTTTGTAAACATGTGTAACTTGTTGACATTGGAGACTTGTTTGTGGTAATTCCGGCCCATGCAAAAGTAGTGCTTTTTATGTAAAATGGGTGTACTCCGGCCTGGTTTAGAGGGTGTGTCTGTTTAAACCAATATGCTGGGAGAAAGAGCTGGACAACAGGGGTTGTCCTTTTCAGGGTATGTGTCCCCCATGCAGGCAAAGGTACATACAAAACTTCACGGGCCTGCTGATATTAATAAAAATGTTATAGCCACTAAGGCTATATAGAAACATATAGCGAAATTAATTGTGGTCTGAGCCCACGTCCCGCCCGGAAATGACATGAAATAAGCACAATCATTTAGTGAGTAAAACGAGTACTTGGCGTATTAAAAGCAAAGTCTATATAAATATGAGATTATTTGCACTTTAGACGAGTTATGGATGTATGATATTTTATCGCTAACATTAACGCGGACGTCTGTAATTTGTATCGAGCCATTTATCGAATCGTTTAGACTTGCACACCTGTGTTATTGGGTTACAGTCTTCATTATGATATTTTCATTAGTTTTTGCTAATGTAACGCCGGTGTCGGCTCATTGTGACGAAGTCGTTGTAGTTATCAGTCGATTTTTAGTCTAGAAAGAAGGGTTTAGTTTAAAACAGAGATTGGTACGAATATTTTGAAAGGAGCCGAAAAGTTTTTAGGTAAGTGTTAAAAACATGACTATAGATAACAGTCATCAATCATTCTTTATTCATAACTAGTGTGATAATAAGCTTTATTGTGGTTTGTTTTGATTTGGGGATTTTCTTATAAAATTATTAGTCCCTACCAGTCCAATCAGAGGGGACTAACGGTTTTGTCGCTGTCTTTCTTTCTTTCTGTCTGTCTGTCTGTCCCACATATGATTTTCTGAAAACAAAACAAAACTCGCAATGCTTCAATATAGAGAGCTGGATATGTTTTTTGGGGTATAGCTTTATTTAGCCCGAGTACTCTGACTGTAAGAGAGCTGAGTGGGCGATCATATGACGCAACGTCACGATATAGGTCGGCGAACTTAGAATCCTGCTGTCCGGAGTTTGCCGAAGCTTAGCTGAATGTGGGTGCTGTCGGGTTTCTTTCTGTAGTGTGTGTATTAGTGATTAATATCTGAATTTTTTTAATCAAGTAACTCGAAAATGGTCGATGTAAATGTATTTGACGTCAAACATAGGATTGTTGTGGTATTAGAGCGGAAATCTTTGACAACTTTTTGGTTGTCGGTAATTGCCAAAACAAAATACATAGCTTGGTCTCTGACTGTAATGAGGGCGTATTTATGTCCAAATGTCCGTCTAGCTCTCTAACAGTCAGAGTACTCGGGCTAAGCTTTATTATGTACGGTTACATATTAAGTTTGACTTTTATGGCGATTTATCCATTTTTCACAGTGTTTTGGCCCTTGGACTAAATTAGCTTTACGGATGTTTCTTGCAATGTCTTACGATATCGAGCTGAAATTTTGTGTGTAGTTTTATCATGCACTGATACAGATCAAGTTTGACTTTAATTGGCAATTTACCCATTTTTGTCTCTTGAAAATACAAAAATATGATTTCTGGACTTTTCGTTTAGCAGTGTCTCACGATATCGAGCTGAAAGTTTGTGTATAGTTTTATCATGCACTGTTACAGATCAGATTTGACTTCCATGACGATTTACCCATTTTTTGACAGAGTTATGACCCTTGAACTTGGAAAACACGAAAATATGATTTCTGGATTTTTCGTTTAGCAATGCCTCAATACATCAAGCTGAAAGTTTGTGTATAGCTTTATCATGTACCGTTGCAGATCAAATTCGACTTTCATAGCGATTTACCTATTATTGACAGAGTTATGACCATTGAACCTAGGATATACGAAACTTTGTTGAGCCCGGTAGGGGTAGGGGACATGTAATACATTAGAATATCTATTTGAATGGATTTTTATTATTATTATTATTATTATTTGAGGATGGCAGGATCTTGGGGATGTCTCTATGACCATCAGCAAGCAAAGAGTTAAATCCGAACGTCAAAACCGTAATACATGGCCAGGGCCGTATTTCTGCACAATGCAGAGTCGAATGGGCATATTTTGGCAAAATAATGGATAATTCCATGAATCTCTGTCTAGTGCCTTATTTTTAATCTTTCTTCTCTAATTATTAAAATTTCTAATCCACGTCAGACAATTTACTGAATTAAAAAAACCTGGGTTTTTTTTTTTTTCTTTTTTTTCTTCTTTTTTTTTCTTCTTTTTTTTTGTATTTTCTTTTTCTTTTTTTTGGTTAATTTTTTTTTTTTTACATGACATATTGAAACCTTTTCGTAGTTTTCGTATTTCAACTCTGTCTGGCTAGAGAAATGATAAAGAACTTTTGAGGGGTCCAATGGGGTATTTAATTGTCTGTGATGTTCAATTTTGATGGTAAAACTGTCATCTCGAGGAGGAGTCTTACATCAGTTGGGACTCTGTAACTGGAGTGTTAGTCGTTAATGGACTTTGGAGTTCTTCTTGATGATTCGGTAGCCTCGGTGGGTCCAGGTTGAGATACGTTTCAGGACTGATCTTCTCATATGATTTGGTACTTGGTACTACCCAGTACCTACCAACTTTATGTCATATGGCTTAACCACGACACCACCGAGGCTGGTATATCCGTTTTGATGATGATGATGGTAACTAGTTTAACGTGCTCATATACCACTAGGGTTTCGAACACGCCCATCCCGAGTCCGACCTCCGATAAGATCGGTGGCCTGACTCGGGATGTGTGTGTGTGGGGGGGGGGGGGGGGGGGGGGGGGGGGGGGGGTAGTGTTGAAAATGGGCAGAATTTTGAAAATAGCAGTTAGTAAAAAGGTTAATAGAATAAAGCTAAAACAAAGTAGAATTGACTGCTCGGCCGAATATTTATATAATTTGGAACATTTTAGAACAGTCCAAAAATAAATAAGAGAAAGAAGAGAGGATCGGACTATTTAATAATATTTTGTAAAAAAGAAGTAATTTTGACATAAAATTTTGAACGAAGGTCTAAATGTTTAAAGTCCGATCTATGTGTCCACGTGAGTGGCCTCGTTAAGGCCGTTAGGGTGTGGAGGTTGGCCTACGGCGAACTGATGAGCGGAGAACCGGCAAAGGCGGGGATGAAGTGTTTCCATCTCTGGTCGGCGAGGATGGTTATGACACTCCAGTAGTCGTTGCCGAAAAGGGCCTTGACGATCCTGTGGATGGTGTGGCTATCCATCTCTCTAACCAGGACCGCTTGTCGGTAGACTCCTTCTCGGCGCTGAGTTAGTACCAACCCAGTCTTGCCGGCTGTAGACTTGATGGTGTGTAGCTCGTAAGCGCTTCCATCAGGCAGTTGTTTTAGCTTTGGTTCCACTAGTCCGCCCATCAGTGATGGATCTGAGGTGTCCCCCTGCACGAACTTCCGGAAGCCGGACCAGATTTTCCCGATCTAAATTTTCCAGACGGCTTCCGAGTCGGAGGTGGACGGTGCTTGTGAAGGTGGAGGCCTTGCCTTGTCAGGCTGGTCGCTCGGCTGAGCGACGGCCTTCCTCTTCGCAACGGCTCCTGCCCGGATCACCGCCTTCCGAACTGGCAAGACTGGTGACAGTGGCCAGTTACGTGTAGGCGGTGGCGTAGTGGGAGATGGAGGTCCGTCTGCGGGCGTCTCGCACGTCGGTATATCCGTTTTGAAACAACTCGTTAACAGATAAATATTATCTAACGGCCACTCGTGTCCTAGTCTCTGAATCGATGGCTTGGTTATGGTCCGCTGTTTATCAGTCTCATTAGCGACACCTCGACCAATTACGAATTCTATGCTTCCTTATCCTGGAGGTATGAAGCGTAAGCAATATGTTAATTACCCCAACATCTCAACGCCGGAAGTCCGCCCGTGTAGGTTCTAATAGACCAAATCAATTCTTATTGCCGATAACGTTAACGTTTACTAATAAAACTGATTTAAGCAGCGTATCAACACACCCAGGAAGTACAGCAATAAAAAGTGTAGCACCTCACATCTAATCTACCTGCAAGAAAATGGGGGGGGGGGGGGGTGTTACATACCATGCAAGAGATTTCATTAATGTTTTTATTAGCAACCGTCATTTTTGCTGAAAATAGCAGCTCCATTTTTTGGGGGGTCCCCCTCATTAGTTTCAACCTCTGGTATATACTGCATAACAACTGTATAACAAATAAAAGTGTATTTATTTATTGTCAATGGATAATAGTATTTGCACAAATAATCAATGTCATATATTACTACCAATCACACCCACAGCTGCTTTTGCTCCGTAAATATTTCACGGTGCACCTCGAACTTTTACACGGAACTCTCTTCTTTGGTGCCATGCAACCTGTAGATAGTGTCATAAATAGTTCCGTGGTCACTAAAAGATCGTTTTTGTATTCGCAGCGATAGCTTGAATCTCATTTTATATGCAGCTGTTGACAATCTAATTAAAATTAGCTCCACTATTACATGTGGATCTAACAGCAGCCCGTTGGGGCTCATGTCCAGTTGACCTTTCATTCGATCAATCAAAATCTTGCTTGCAAAATCATGTCAGTAATTTGAAAAGAATTTGAAAACATTCGGGATTATGCCGAGGGTATACGAAATGATTCGGCTGAATTACGAAGTATGCCGGAAACTAATTTCAATATAAAATTTTATATAAAATTCGTTTCAAGATAAAACAAAAACCCGTGATGGTATAGCCATAAAATCTGTTTATACTAGTATACAATCCAGAGTTTATTACTGCACTTTTCCACCTGTTTTTATCAATGTTGAAACAGACCAACAAGTTCGCCTATTGCATAAATATCGCCCAATATTTTTAGAATTTGTATGCTCCCGAATAACGCTATAAAACGCGAAGTGTAATTGGTCGATATTTAAATTGTTATTTATAGATGAAATGTCACCTGGACATGGGAGTCCACGCAATGCTGTTAGATCTACTGGCTAAGACCAGTAGAGCTAATTTTAAACAGATTGAGCTGTTGAAACAATTATCTTAAGTTCTACGCCGACAGCCATCTTCGATTCAAGCAATGATAAACATGTAGTCCAGTGATAAAGCGGCCACCTGATTCGCGGTTTGTCTAGGGTCGATCCCCATTGGGGAGCCCACTGGGTTAGGTCTCGTTCCGGCAAGAGCACCACGACTGGTATATTAAAGGCCGTGATAGGTGCTATTCTGTCTGTGTGATGGTGCATATAAAAGATTCCTTTGTAAAAACAAAATATAGCGGTTTTTGCTAAGACTATATGTTAGAATTACCAAATGTTTGACATCCAATGCACGATGATTAATTAATCAGTGTGCTCTAGTAGTGTCGTTAAACAAAACAATTTTGAACTTTTTAGTAGATCAGTATCATCAGTTGTGTGACCGTAAACACTTGTATATTTTTATCTTTTGGTAGGTGATGTCGAACAAAACCCGAACGCTGTTGTTAAAGGTGACGATGACGCTACACACCCATCTTTGTCCTAGCTCACAGAAGACGTCGTCGCATCATGCTGATGTTGCCAATGCCCACGTTGCTAACGATCTGCCAATATGAATGCTTCGATGCCAACGTTCTACGGGGATGCCGGACCGGCGGTTATCGCCCTTGGAAACGTGTCGCAGAACGGCGTAACGCTCGGCGTGGAACTGGTCGCCACTAGCAACGGCAGCTGCCTGTCCAACTCCAGCAGCGACGAATACGAGGCCTTCTATATGACGGCACGATATGTTACCGGGCTGATCATCTATCCGATGCTGTGCATTACGGGCATAACGGGGAACGTTCTGTCGGGTATAGTGCTGAGTCACAGGAACATGGCAACGTCGACGAACGTCTACCTGACGGCGTTGACCGTCTCCGACACTATCAAACTGTTCAACGACCTGATGTACTTCATCAACCTCGCCTTGTCACTGAACCACCCAAACGTCAGCGAGACGATGATGATGACCTATTACCCTCTAGCTCATTATATATTCAACATGTCCGTCAGCGTCACGGGCTGGCTGACGGTGTCAGTGGCCGTGGAGCGGTACATCTCGGTGTGTCACATTTCGCGCGCCAAACAGCTGTGCACGATCCCGCGCGCCCGAATCGTCTGCACGACCGTCTACATAACGATGATACTGCTGTCCCTGCCGTCGCTGTTCCGCTACAAAGTGGAGATTGTCTTCGACGCCGTCAACAACGTCTCGTGCAACAAGATCGGTCCGACGGCCCTGGCGCTGAACAGTTCCTTCATGGTTCCTTACACGTGGATGCAAAATTGCATGCGCTGCATCATCCCCGTGTTCGTGCTCATTTATCTCAACACGCGCATCATCAACGAACTGCGCAAGGAGCGCGTCAAGGGGAAGAAACTCTCGTCACGAAACCGAATCACGCTCATGCTTATCGTCATCATACTAGTTTTCGTTGTGTGCTTCACGCCGGACGCTGTGATCTCCACGTTCTTTGGCAAAGGTTACGCCGAGGAGGGAAACCTCACAAAGGGAATAAGGGAGATAACCGATTCGTTGTTGGCGGTGAATTCGGCGTTGAACTTTTCCTTGTACTGCCTGTTGAGTCAGGTTTTTCGGGAGACGTTCCTTAGGATATTCTGTCCATGTCAGCCGAACCGGAGAAACAGGATGAGTGTTCGGAATGGAACCACGACCGTTATCAGACGAGATTCCAAAGAAATGAACCACAATAACGATAAAAGTGAAACCTACGTTTGATGAAAAAAATATAGTCTTCAAAAAAAAATAAAAAAATACAAGCAATGAAAAGAATATGTACAGTGTTTTTTTAAATGTGATCAAAAGGATAGGTTGATGAAAACGAATTTGTGTAAGATTCGAAATCAGCTGGGAACAGTTCTTGTTGGAGCTTTCGCTGAGATGGGTGGATGATATAACGGAATGATGTTTGACACTTTTCGTCGGTGTTTTCGCCGCGATGGTTGGACGATCACTGGCCCCATCATAAAAAAAGTGTTCGTTTATCATTCGCGCCAGTGTGGAAAATCAGAACAGCATCATATGTTTTGTTTTTAGGTGATTTTTTTGTTCTTGGTTTGTTTTTGTTTTGTTTTTTGTTGGGTTGTATTTTTTGGTGGGGGTTTTTGGGGGGTGGAGGGGGATTGCGGGGATTTTTCTAATTCTTTTAAAAACTGGATGATAGACTTGAACATTGTTGACATTGTGTAAATCCAATGAGACTAAGCATCCAATTGTTTTGTTATTGTACGGAGATAAATACCGAAGTTTTTCAAATAAAAAAAAAAGTTACATTATTTAAAATGCTTTTTCATCTTCTTCATCAGCACTATTATCGTACGGCCCTGTAAAAATAGTCCTGAGTTCCATATTTCGCACTGGAAAAACAAAATCATTATTAAATAAATGAAAACTACGACAAAAAAACACAGGCCCTCCCACATTACATTTCTCAGGTGACCAGCTGATAAACTAATAATAGGGCGGGACGTAACCCAGTGGTAAAGCGTTCGCTTGATGCGTGGTCGGTTTGGGATCGATCCCCGTCGGTGGGCCTATTGGGCTATTTTTCGTTCCAGCCAGTGTACCACGACTGGTATATCAAAGGCAGTGGTATGCGCTATCCTGTATGTGGGGAAAGTGCATACAAAAGAACCCTTGCTGCATTAGAATAAAAATGTAGCGGGTTTCCTCTGATGACTACGTGTCAGAATTACCAAATGTTTGACATCACATAGGCGATGATTAATAAATCAATGTGTTCTAGTGGTGTCGTTAAACAAAAAACAAACTTTTAAAGTAATAGTTGTTCATGGGACCTAAAACAAACATTAAATTTATAACTGAGCTTTCACATTTATGGAGAGAGAAAGAAAATGTGTCTAAAACTCGGATCTCGGAACTTTCGTTTAAAACAGATTTAAAAACAGTCGCGTGTCTGTGTGTGTGTGTGTGTGTGTGTGTGTGTGTGTGTGTGTGTGTGTGTGTGTGTGTCTGTGTGTGTGTGTGTGTGTGTGTGTGTGTGTGTGTGTGTGTGTGTGTGTGTGTGTGTGTGTGTGTGTGTGTGTGTGTGTGTCTGTATGTGTGTGTGTGTGTGTGTGTGTGTGTGTGTGTGTGTGTGTGTGTGATCATGTGCACACTATTACCCATATGCCCGTATATATGATTCATTATTCAGGGCATATAAGACCATATACTGATATATATATTTCAAAGTCTATGGCGATATCATTGCGTTTTAAGGCCCATAAACACCGAATCTGGGGCTGGATCTGTCGGGTGTGTGTTCACGTCTGGGTCTGTAACTGTAACGTGGGACGTGCCCAGTGGTAAAGCGCTCGCTCAATCGATCCCCGTCGGTGGGCCCATTGGACTATTTCTCGTTCCAGTCAGTGCACCACGACAGGTATATCAAAGGCCGTGGTATGTTCTACCCTGCCGGAGGGATGGTGCATATAAAATAATCCCTTGCTGCTAATCGTAAAGAGTAGCCCATGAAATGGCGACAGCGGGTTTCCTCTGTCAATATCTGTGTGGTCCTTAACCATATATCTGATGCTATATAACCGTATATAAAATGTGTTGAATGCGTCGCTAAGGTCTCACTACACAGATGTCATCTGCCATTGAAACCCATGTTAAATTGCCCAACTTCAAATGAAGAACGGGTTCTCGTTGGCACTAACAACATACACCATTGCGAACATACATTATATAAGCATTTATTTTCACTTCAAAATTGAGAACATTTCCGTCTCAGTTTTTTTGCAATAGGACTGCATTTGGCTGTAGTACCGGTCCGAACAGGTGGTTCATTAACCGATTCACTCCGGCTGTCTCTTGCGCTATACATCCATGTCCCAAAAGGTCAATGCACAATATTACAAATTAGCATGGGCAAAATACAGCCAGAAGGCTAACCATTAAACATACATATTGTTTTAATTGTTCACCATTACCTAGAAGTGAATATGTGAACCATAACTTGTGTCACAATTAAGAACTATAGTGGACCGTGATGAATGAACTCTCACCCGGAAGTGATCTGTGTAGTGAGACCTAAATAAAACATTTCTTTTTTTGCTTTCTTTCCGTAACGAGTTACCAATATATATTAATGCGTTCATATCTTTAGAGAAATGTGCTTGTATAATATTAAAGGGACATTCCTGCGTTTGCTGCATTGTAAGATGTTTCAGACTAATAAAATATTTCTACGATTAAACTTACATATAAAATATATTTTCTTGCTTAGAATATCAATGTCTGTATATTCAATGTGTTTCTGGTCGTCTCAATATTTGTAAAAAGACCAAACTGGATTTTGTCTTCAAATAATTTCGTACGTACGAAACAAATACTTTTTAGGAAATTTAACCTAGTACAAATATTAGAACTATCAGAAACACGTTTAATATACAGCCACTAATATGATATGCAGAAAAATATATTTGATATGTAATTACAATCGTTAAAAAGTCTCGGTTAGTCGATAACATCTTTAAAATTGCAGCAAACTCAGGAATGTCCCTTTAACAATAAGTATGAGAAATCCACATTGATTAATATATACCTTTACTGTTGGTTATTGTGAAGCATGAATGAATAAGGTTCGAACATTGTGCAGCTGTCAGTGTGCAAATAATAACGCATGTTGTATGACAGCTGTTGTCAACGTCATCACAGACGCGGTGTGTTTTGTCAAATTTGATTCAGTGCGTTTCATTTTGGACTGGCATCATACTCACCAGACCCGGTGTGTTTTGGGCCTAAGTTTGTCACTATTGACGTGACGTCATCTTATTGTTAATTTGAAAAGGCAAAAAATGCTGAAATATGTTATTAAACAACTGAATTGTTGGTAGTGGTGTTTTATACACCTGTATGTATGTGTGTATGTATGTATGAATGTATATATATATATATATATATATATATACACATATATATACTTAGTATCAACTCACTATCACCGTTTAGGTGTCTGCAAAAACAAACATTAGTTTTGACATTTGATGACGATGCATTGCTATAGGAAATGTTTTGTTTTATTTGTTCTTCATAATACTGTAGTTTTTTATATTGGGTGTTATATATATGTATATAATTATATATATTCTTTAACATCATGGTCTGTTTTGTTATTATTTTATAGTACTTACTAAATATTTTTCTATAGGGTGGCGCTGTATTATCAGTGTACGAAAACATCATAATTATGATTTATGCCCGTATCTTCGGGTGGGGTGGGGATGGGGGGTAGTAAGAGATAGCAATTACATGACTATAAAATACTAGTGAGTCTTTTCGTTAAAAAGAAAAAATGTTGAGCTGAAAAAGACCATCGATTACTGTACCCTGCTTTTATAATGCTTTTTTTTTTTTGAGGGGGTGGGGGTGGAGTTTGCTTTGTATTCTTATCTATATATCTATCTTTCTTTCTTTCTTTCTTTCTTTCTTTCTATCTATCTGATTGTCTCTCTCTCTCTCTCTCTCTCTCTCTCTCTCTCTCTCTCTCTCTCTCTCTCTCTCTCTCTCTCTCTCTCTCTCTCTCTCTGTCTCTGTCTCTGTCTCTGTCTCTGTCTCTCTCTCTCTCACCAAACTCAGGACGTCAACCGCTGTACCCACTGAAAACGTATACCCTGAATAATGACGCGAAAAATAAATATAATCATGCTGACCTCAAAGGATTTCACTTGAAAACCATTGAAATGTTGAGCTTCCATTGCATTAAACTAGCGCGCAGTGTGTTTCTAGAAGTCACAATTATTAGTTTAAGTTTGTTTTGTTTAACGACACCAGTAGAGCACATTGATTTATTAATCATCGGCCATTGGATGTCAAACATTTGGTAATTTTGATATATAGTCTTAGAGAGGAAACCCGCTACATTGTTTCATTAGTAGCAAGGGATCTTTTATATTCACCATCCTACAGACAGGACAGCGCATACCACGGCCTTTGATATACCAGTCGTGGTGCACTGGCTGGAACGAGAAATAGCCCATTGGGCCCACCAACGGGGATCGATCCCAAACCGACCGTTCATCAAGCGAGCGCTCTACCACTGGGCTACGTCTTGCCCCTTCAAGTAGTCTTCAGCAGCTGTTGATTGCATTAAAGGGACATTCCTGAGTTTGCTGCAGTCTTTAAGATGTTATTGACTAACAGAGACTTTTTAACGACTGTAATTACATATCAAATATATTTTTCTGCATAAAATATTAGTGGCTGTGTATTAAACGTGTTTCTGATCGTTCTAATATTTGTACTAGGTTAATTTTCATTTTATTTCTTAAAATATGTTTTTTTTCCTACGTACGAAATTCTTTGAAGACAAAATCCAGTTTGGGCTTCTTAGAAATACCAAGACGACTAGAAACACTTTGAATATACAGACACTGATATTCTAAACAAGAAAATATATTTTATATGTAAGTTTAATTGTAGACATATTTTATTAGTCGGAAACATCTTACAATGCAGCAAACTCGGGAATGTCCCTTTAATAAAAAAAATACCCAGATGTGCTCAAATTAATGAGATCTAAAGCTCCGAACGTCACTAGATAAAGTTCATTTTACTGAGGTGTTGATTAGTAAGTCGATGTCCTCTTGTAGTGGTTTAGCCAAGGATGGTAGGAATTGTGTTCGCCCCCCGGTACCAGCTCGAATTTAACGACTCAGTGGCTAGGTGTAAGACCACTACACCGACTTCTCTCAGACTAACCACTAACCACTAACCTACTGCCATGGACAGACAGTCCAGGTAACTGATGAGTGTGCCCAAGACAGCCTGCTTGAACATCGATTGAATATCAGCACGAACATAAGTATAAACAAACATGTTTTCTTTGTTGACGACTTTACACTTTATGTTTATCATTTTTCAACGTCTTTGGATTTATTATAACATGTATACGTAGTATTTGACTGAAATTAAATAACTTATTCAACGACACCACTAGAGCACATTGATTTATTAATAATCGGATGGACGTCGAACATTTGGTAATTTTGACATATAGTCTTAAAGAGGAAACCGGCTAGATTTGTCCATTAGTAGTAAAGGATCTTTTATATGTACCATCCCACAGACAGGACAGCACATACCACGGCCTTTGATATACCAGTCGTGGTACACTGGCTGGAACGAGAAATGGCCCACCGACGGGGATCGACCCCAAATCATAAACACACATACACACACACACACACACACTATCACACACACACTCACACACACACTCACTCACACACACACACACACTCACACACACTCACACACACTATCACACTCAAACACACTATCACACACACTATCACACACTATCACACTCACACACTATCACACACACACACTATCACACACACGCTCTCACACACACACACACACACACTATCACACTCACACACACACACTATCACACATACACACACACTCACTATCACACACACACACACTATCACACATACACTCACTATCACACACACACACACTCACTATCACACACACACACATATTCACACACACACACACTATCACACTATCACACACATCACACACACACACATTCACACACACACACATTCACAGACACACACACACACACATATTCACACACACACATTCACACACACACACACAGACACACACACACATTCCACACACACATATTCACACACACACACTATCACACACACACACTATCACACACACACAGACACACAAATAGACAGACACACACACACACATACACACACATACACACACATATATACACACACACATACACACACACACATACACATACACACACATTCACTCACTATCACATACACATACACATACACACACACACATTCATTCACTATCACCACACACACACCCACACACACACAACACACACACACACACACACATTCACTCACTATCACTCACTATCACACACACACACACACACACATTCACTCACTATACACACACATTCACTCACTATCCACACACACACAACCACGCACACACCAAACACACTCACAGCACTCCCACTATCACACCACATTCACTCACTATCACAA
>NC_054709.1:13370046-13385149 GCF_016097555.1 Gigantopelta aegis | reverse complement strand
TAGGTTAAATTTGATTTTATTTCCTAAAAAAGATTTTTTCGTACGTACGAAATTATTTGAAGACAAACTCCAGTTTGGGCTTCTTACAAATATTGAGAGGACCAGAAACACATTGAATATACAGACACTGATATTCTAAACAAGAAAATATACTTAATATGTAAGTTTAATTGTAGAACTATTTTATTAGTCGGAAACATCTTACAATGCAGCAAACTCGGAATGTCCCTTTAAAAATTCAATAGCACCGAAAATGCCTCCGCCCGCTACCGACCCCGGTCGGGCTGCTTATGTTCTCTTGCACTTGCCAGAGCGAGACGTAACTCAGTGGTAAAGCGCTCGCGTGATGTGCGGTCGGTTTGAGATCGATCCCCGTCGGTGGGCCCATTGGGCTATTTCTCGTTCCAGCCAGTGCACCACGACTGGTATATCAAAGGCCGTGGTATGAGCTGTCCTGTCTGTAGGATGGTGCATATAAAAGATCCCTTGCTGCTAATCGAAAAGTGTAGCTCATGAAATGGCGACAGCGGGTTTCCTCTCAATATCTATGTGGTCCTTAACCACATGTCCGACGCTATATAACCGTAAATAAAATGTGTTGAGTGCGTCGTTAAATAAAACATTTCCTTCCTTCTTGCACTTGCCAGCGCGGATGGTTCCCTCCTTCCACCCACCCTAAACCCTTTTCCTGTCCTGGACGGAGGAGTCGGCTCAGGCCGACACCTACGCCCATGACAGGCGTGCGCTACAATAGCGTTGCTCTGAATGTGCATGTTAAAGCCTATGACCTGACCTGGGGCCTAATTTACAAAGCTCTCTTAGGCTCTGCTAGACAACAAAGCATCCTCTTTGCAAGTCTTTTTGCATTGCGCTGCGAGAGCTTAGTGAATGAGGCCCCGGACCTAATAGAAAAAATGTAGATGGGATAACTTTAAAGTAGTCGCAACTGCAAATGTGTACGCAGCAATCCCATATATTTGTTTTGTCTTGAACCATAACAGCAATCCATCATTCGCTATGTATTGTGCTTCACGAAACCTATAGTCAACCAAAAACATTCATCATGTGTGGGATGTTGTTTTTCGCGGGTGATGGAGCGGTCATAATACATGATTCGCAGCATCACGTATTCGGCTATATAAAGGGACATTCATGAGTTCGCTCCATTGTAAGATGTTTCTGACTAATAAAATATTTCTACGATTAAACTTACATATTAAATACAGTTTCTTGTTTAGAATACCAGTGTCTGTATATTCAATGCGTTTCTGGTCGTCTTGATATTTCTAAGAAGCCCAAACTGGATTTTGTTTTCAAATAATTTCGTACGTACGAAAAAACAATATTTTACGAAATAAAATGAAAATTAACCTAGTACAAATATTAAAATGATCAGAAACATGTTTAATATGCAGCCACTAATATTTTATACAGAAAAATATAGTTGATATGTAATTACAATCGTTGAAAAGTCTCTGTTAGTCGATAACATCTTTAAAATTACAGCACACTCAGGAATATCCCTTTAAGACTCATGCTTCCCAATTGATTTTTAACAGAGCACTAATACGCGTGCGGTGAAAAAGTCTATAATATGCGGTGGTAGTTTTTGTCATTGACGTAATTCCAGGGAAACCGGCCTCGGTGGCCATTAGGCCATTTAAGGACATACGGCTGGTTGGTACTGGGTTCGCAGCCCGGTACACCGGTTCCCACTAGACTCCCACCCAGAGCGAGTTTTAACGACTCAATGGGTAAGTGTAAAACCATTACACCCTCTTCTCTCTTACTAACCATTAATCAACTAACAACTAACCCACTGTTCTGGACAGACAGCCCAGATAGCTGAGTTGTGTGTGCCCAGGACAGCGTGTTTGAACCTTAATTGGATATAAGCCCGAAAATAAGTTGAAATGAAATGAAAATTCCAGAGGTGGGGAACAAATTTTTGTTGTTGTTGTTGTTGTTGTTGTGGTGGTGGTGGTGTTGGTGTTGGAATTTTTTATTTAACGACACATTCATCACATTTTATTTACGGTTATATGGCGTCGGGCATGGTTAAGGACCATACAGATATTGAGAAAAGAAATCCGCTGTCGCCACTTCATGGGCTACTCTTTTCGATTAGCAGTAAGAGACAGTGCATATAAAATATCTCTTGCTACTATAAACAAATATAACCGGTTTCGTCTAAGTCTGAACGACAAAACCGTAATACATGTTCAGGGCCGTATCTGCACAATGCAGAGTCGAATGGACATTTGGCAAAACGGTGGTTGATTCCGTTAATCTCTGTCTAGTGCCTCGTCTATTGTGGGACAGTCACTCCTGAGGAAATTCTTTACTGGAACGTTCATCCTTCTTGCACCGCTACAAAGAGGACTGCCACTCCCAGACTAGTCACTATATCAAATCCAGCACCGGACAGAACTCAATAAGTACAATTGGAGTTGGAACACGTGTCCAAAATTACCAAATGTTTGACATCCAATAGCCTTTGAGTAATAAATCAATGTGCTTTAGTGGTATCTTTAAACAAAACAGACTTTAACTTTATTTGGCTAAAATTGACCAATCAACATATTCAATCAAATATAACCATTGTACAACTTAGATATAACTTCTGCAACCCTTCATACTTGAAGGCGCAAACCTTAGTTTTAACCCGTAAAAAAAATGGATACTAAGTTTAGTTAATAATTTACAAACCTGTAAGTCATCTGGATAATGTTACAATCGAGTGAAAGAAGAGTCTGTGACTTTAAAACAGGAAATATCCTTAAAAATAGACTAGAACTCGAATCAGTAAACCGTTACTTCTCAGATGCACGTGCGTTTTTTAAAGATATGAAAAATGCTATTTTTTGTATTACAAACACCAAGATAACCAGAAACACGGGAATGGATATTCTAAAAAATAAAATATAAGTAGTGTTTGATTTCAGTGATCATAAACGGCTCTAATAGTGAATAATATGCTGTAGTGTTTAAAAACTAGGGTATGTTCCTTTAAAGGGACATTCTCGAGTTTGCTGCAGTCTTTAAGATGTTATCGCCTAACAGAGACTTTTTAAAGGGACATTCCTGAGTTTGCTGCAGTCTTTAAGATGTTATCGACTAACAGAGACTTTTTAAAGGGACATTCCTGAGTTTGCTGCAGTCTTTAAGATGTTATCGCCTAACAGAGACTTTTTAAAGGGACATTCCTGAGTTTGCTGCAGTCTTTAAGATGTTATCGACTAACAGAGACTTTTTAAAGGGACATTCCCGAGTTTGCTGCAGTCTTTAAGATGTTATCGACTAGCAGAGACTTTTTAAAGGGACATTCCCGAGTTTGCTGCAGTCTTTAAGATGTTATCGACTAACAGAGACTTTTTAACGATTGTAATTACATATCAAATATATTTTTCTGCATAAAATATTAGTGGCTGTATATTAAACGTGTTTCTGATCGTTATAATATTTGTACTAGGTTAATTTTCATTTTATTTCCTAAAATATAGTTTTTTCGTACGTACGAAATTATTTGAAGACAAAATCCAGTTTGGGCTTCTTAAAAATATCAATATGACCAGAAACGCATTGAATATACAGACACTGGTATTCTAAACAAGAACATATATTTAATATGTAAGTTTAATCGTAGAAATATTTCATTAGTCGGAAGCATCTTACAATGCAGCTAACTCAGGAATGTCCCTTTAAAGTAAATCAGAAAAAATGGGGGTAAGCTACTAGTTCCGCATAAAACTTGCCAACCTATTGTAGTAGGACCTTGAAAGTAGCTAGTATACTGATACTAGTTCAAATTAAATCACAGGAATTTACTTCCCAAAAGAAACAATGGCAGGTTTGGTATTATTTAATGCGGCATTAAAGGGACATTCCTGAGTTTCCTCCATTGTAAGATGTTTCCGACTAATAAAATATTTCTACGATTAAACTTACATATTAAATATATTTTCTTGTTTAGAATATCATTGTCTGTATATTCAATGTGTTTTTGGTCGTCTTAATATTTGTAAGAAGCCCAAACTCTTGAAACTGCATTTTGTCTTCAAATAATTTCGTACGTACGAAAACATAATATTTTAGGAAATAAAATGAAATTTAACCTAGTACAAATATTAGAACGATCAGAAACACGTTTAATATACAGATACTAATATGATATGCAGAAAAATATATTTAATTACAATCGGTAAAATGTCTCCGTTAGTCGACATCTTAAAAATTGCAGCAAACTCAGGAATGTCCCTTTAAAAGTTTAGTGTGGCGGGATGTAGCCCAGTGGTAAAGCGTTCGCTTGATGCGCTGTCGGTCTGGGATCGATCCCCGTGGGTGGGCCCATTGGGCTATTTCTCGTCCCAGCCAGTGCACTACGACTGGTATATCAAAGACCGTGGTATGTGTTATTCTGTCTGTGGGATGTTGCATATAAAAGATCCCTTGCTACTAATCGAAAAGAGTGGCCCATGGAGTGGCGACAGTGGGTTTCCTCTCTTAATATCTGTGTGGTCCTTAACCATATGTCTGACGCCATATCATCGTAAGTAAAATGTGTTGAGTGCGTCATTAAATAAAACATTTCCTTCCTTCCTTCAAAGTTAAGTGCACTTAGAACTTTGACCCAATAAGATGTCATTTCGTGTACTGATATCTAGAATATTTTTAAGAGGAGTAAGTACCTTTAATGCAGTCCTTAAATTATTTTGATTATACCAAATTATTTACGAGACCATCGTCCATGTTTGCGTGCAATGACTTCTGGGAAATTAGATTAGAATTCAGACTGAGATGGTAATAGATTGTTCTGTTCTGTAACATGTGGTTTGGTATGTTATGGGCGTCTTGAAAAAGGGGGGGGGGGAGGGACACCTCGTCCTAGTCTTTAATCAATTACTGTTAGGAAACGATAGCAACGTTTGAATAATGAAAGTGCAGCGCAGTTTAAACAACGGCCGGTTTGTTTGTTAACATTAGGTTGTTTTGACATTTAATAGAACGAGAGAGAGAGAGAGAGAGAGAGAGAGAGAGAGAGAGAGAGAGAGAGAGAGAGAGAGAGAGAGAGAGAGAGAGAGAGGGGGGGGGGAGGGAGGGATGGAGAATGAGAGACAAACCACTAGAGCACACTGATTAATTAATCATCGGTTATGGGATGTCAAACATTTCGTAATTCTGACGTGCAGTCATTAGAGGAAACCCGCTACATATTCCCTAATGGTCAGGTCAGATCAGAGGGTTTTGCGTACACATTCAGAGCAAGCTGTTGTAGCGCAAGCCTGTCATGGGCGCAGGTGCCGGCCTCAGCCGGCTACTCCGTACAGGACAGGAAAGGGTTGGGGTGGATGGGAGAAGGGACCGCCTATGCAAGAGAGCACTAGCAGCCCGGCCGAGATCGGTAGCAGGCGGGGGTGGTTATGGTGCTATGGAACTTAGAACGTCCCGTAGGATTAATGCCAAAGGGAAAAGGGTGTGCAATTTGAATGAAGGAAATTGGGCGTATTTTTGAAGGGTCCGCCGAAATTTAAAAAAAAAATCCCTAATGCATCAAGAGAACTTTTATATACACCATCCAACAGACAGGATGTTGGAGATGGAAGCGGAAGCCGTGCCTGTCTTCAATTTCTGAGCATCATTTGAGACATCATCAGCGTGAACTATTTCCTCATACCCCTATACCACCAGGGTTTCAGGCATGTCCGCCACGGGTCCGATCTCTGGATAACCAGGGGTCTGACCTGGGACAGATTCGACATCATCAGATAGTGCTTAAAGGGGCATTCCCGAGTTTGCTGCAGTCTTTAAGATGTTATCTACCAACAGAGACTTTTTAACGATTGTAATTACATATCAAATATATTTGTCTGCGTAAAATATTAGTGGCTGTATATTAAATGTGTTTCTGATAGTTCTAATATTTGTACTAGGTTAAATTTCATTTTATTTCCTATAAAAGTATTTTTTCGTACATTGAATATACAGACACTGATAATCTAAATAAGAAAATGTAGTTAATATGTAAGTTTAATCGTAGTAATATTTTATTAGTCGTAAACATCTTACAATGCAGCAAACTCAGGAATGTCCTTTTAACCTGAACGACAAGGGTGGGATGTAGCCAAGTGGCAAAGCGCTCGCTTGATGCGTGGTCTGTTTGGGATCGATCACCAGTCGATGGGCCGATTAGGCTATATCTCGTTCCAGCCAGTGCACCACGACTGGTATATCAAAGGCCGTGGTATGTGCTACTCTGTCTGTGGGGTGGTGCATATAAAATATCCATTGCTGCTTTTGGAAATATTTTAGCGGGTTTCCTCTCAGAATTACCAAATGTTTGACATCCAATTGCCGTTGATTAATTAGTAAATGTGTTCTAGTGGTGTCGTTAAACAAAACAAACTTTCTCATTTTTCAACAGTAGGGGAGAGTTGCCGGGAATGGACCCCTTAAGAAAGAATGGTTGTGCAAGTTAGACAAATAGAGCAATCAGCAGGAAAGTAGTTCCTTCATTATTGTTGGGGCATACAATACGCATTGATGTAAAATATTTTGTAGAAAGTTTAATTATTCCAGGTAAATTTTAAAAACAAATTTAAACCCAAAGTGGTCCAATCGTGGATTCTACTACCACGATTGGACCACTTTGGAGTTTTAAAAAAAATCAAATTCCTTCAATTAAACCAGAACCCAGCACATACATTGTCAAAAAACATTGCTAGAAAATCAAACTGGACAGTATGAAGAGTTCAAATAAAAAATTTAATGCTAAAAAGAAAGTGGTCCGATCGTGGAATCTGCTACAGTAGCTAAAATTGGGCATGAACCTCTCTTGGGTTTGCAAAATATCAGTTCCTTCTTTTGGATAATTAGAACTATTTCTTTGCCATCACTACTTACAAAAAAGAAAGAAATAGCTTTATTAAAATATAATTCGCTCATGAATCAAAATAGAATCCTCGATTGGACCACCGATTCCTCGATTGGATGACGCAGAAAGGTCCTTTTTGACGTTTGTTTTACTCATAAACATGCTTAAAATTTCATTTTTGATGCATAAATTAACTGGTATCATATTTGGCGGTTGGCACGATCACCAAAATACCAGGTCAAAACATTATGGTCCAATTGAGGAACTGGTCCAATCCCAGCAATTCAATTGGTCCAATCGTGGTTTTATCATAGTTATAAATAGATGCTGACCTTCATGTACACATGCGTACAATCTTGGCACTTGTTTTATCACTCACAATAACAAACCTTTATGTATCGTTATGACCTAATTTAACACTTCTAACTATGTTCATATTGCTCCACAGATGTTTTTTCCAAGAATAGTATTAGATGATACATGCATAAATGTTACTTTTATTGATAAATCCAAAAATATTACCTTTTTCGACTCGACTGGTTCAAGGTCAATAGCGGCATGTGTACAGATTAATATATTGACTAGATGGCACTACTGTCACAATTTGAATGAAAATACAGTTCTGGTCCAATTGAGGCACTGGTCCAATCCCGGCAACTCTCCCCTAATACAAGATCAGGGCCGTATCTCTGCAGAATGCAGAATCGAATGGGCATTTGGCAAAATAATAATAGATTCCAAGAAACTCTATCTAATGCCTCGTCTATAGGAGGACAGCCACATGATAGGACATCCTTTACATCTTTCTCGCACCGCTACAAAGAGGACTGCCACTCTTAGACTAGTTTACTAAATTAAAACTAGTATCGGATGTCATTGGAATAAATCCACTTGGCTTTGAAACACGTGTCCAAAACTACCAAATGTTTGACATCTAGTAGCCTTTGATTAAAGGGACATTCCCAAGTTTGCTCCAGTGTAAAATGTTTCAGACTAATAAAATATTTTTTTATATTAAACTTACATATTAAATATATTGTTTCTGTTTAGAATATCAGTGTCCGTATATTCAATATGTTTCTGGTCGTCTTAATATTTCTAAGAAGCCCAAACTGGATTTTGTCTTCAAATAATTTCGTAGTACAAAAAAAACTATATTTTAGAAAATATAATGAAATTTAACCTAGTACAAATATTAGAACGATCAGAAACACGTTTAATATACAGCCACTAATATTTTATGCAGAAAAATATATTTAGTATGTAATTACAATCGTTAAAAAGTCTCGGTTAGTCGATAACATCTTAAAAATTGCAGCAAACTCAGGAATGTCCCTTTAATAAATTAATGTGTTCTAGTGGTGTCATTAAACAAAACAAACTTTCACTTTATTTGGCTAAAATCGATACAACCAATCAACATAATATGCACAGTCCGTCCTATCCTCCTACAAAAAAAAAAAAAAAAAAGTAAAAGTGTTTTCGAAATAACAAAAAACAGCTATTTTTGGTGCAATTTAGAAAACAATCAGCTCAGAAATAAATAACTTGTAGTATATTTCATAGTATAAAAAGGCGTTTCCAATGGGAAGGACTATAGATATAATTACTAGTAAATCGGAGGAGATGTCATCCTTCTTGCATCGCCACAAAGAGGACTGCCATTCCAGGGTAGATCTTTTATTGAAGATGGCATCCTTTTTTTTAGTGAAGATGGCATCCGTCTTGTACCTCCACAAAGATGACTGCCATTGTAGATGAGATCTTTTATTGAAGATGGCATCGTTTTTCTACCGCCACAAAGAGGACTGCCGTTCCAGAGGAGATCCTTTACTGTAGATGGCATTCTTCTTGCACCGCCACAGAGGACTGCCATTTTAGCGGATATCCTTTGCTGTATGTGGCATTCTTTTTTTTACCGCCACAAAGAGGACTGCCACTCCTGATATTCTTTACTGGAGATGGCATCCTTTTTGCACCGCCACAGAGGACTGCCATTCTGGGACTAGTTTACTAAAACCAAACCTAGCATTGGACAGAGTGCGACAACACTGTGGTAGTCACATACTTCAATCAGTGGCGAGGAACCAGGCTCGAGTTTAAAGTTTTGTTTCAAGTTTTGTTTTGTTTAACAACACCACTAGAGCACATTGATTAATTAATCATCGACTATTGGATGTCAAACATTGTGTAAATCTGACACATAGTCATCAGAGGAAACCCGCTACATTTTCTTAATGCAGCAAGAGATCGTTTATATGCACTTTTCCACAAACAGGAAAGCACATACACGGCCTTTGCCCAGTTGTGGTGCACTGATTTTAAAGAGAAAAAAACAATCAGTTGGATGGATCAACTGAGATGGGTCGATCCTGCGACGCAAGTACCTCAAGCGATCACTGAACCGACTGAGCTAAATCACCCCCCCCCCCCCCCCCGAAATTGGATCGTAAAACGTTGGCGATCCTAGAGTTTTGCAACCAATGACGAGTGGTCTTGTCGGAGAAACACAAACCTTCTTCCGTCAATGTTCTAGGTCTCATTATACAGATGCCTTGAGCCATTGTGGAGAGAGAGAGAGAGAGAGAGAGAGAGAGAGAGAGAGAGAGAGAGAGAGAGAGAGAGAGAGAGAGAGAGAGAGAGAGAGAGAGAGCGAGAGGAGAGGAGGAAGCGAGAGAGAGAGGAGAGGAGCGACGAGAGAGGAGAGAGAGAGAGAGAGAGAGAGAGAGAGAGAGAGAGAGAGAGAGAGAGAGAGAGAGAGAGAGAGAGAGAGAGAGGGAGAGGAGAGGAGAGGGAGGGAGAGGGAGGGAGAGAGAGAGAGGAGAGGGAGGGGAGGAGGGAGGAGAGAGGGAGATGAAATGAATCCTTTAGAGAGAGGGAGGCGGAGAGAGGAGAGAGAGGAGAGGAGGCGGAGAGAGTAAGAGAAGAGCAGAGAGAGAGAGAGGGGAGGGAGAGAGAGAAGGAGGAGAGGAGAGAGGAGAGGAGAGAGAGAGAAGGGAGGATTAGAGAGAAAGAACTTGTTGAAATGGTAGTGAGGAGGGAGAGAGGAGAGAGGGGGGAGAGAGGAGAGGAGGAGAAGAGAGGAGGAGAGAGGATGAGGACTAATAAATCAATGTGCTCTAGCGATATCTTTAAAGAGGACAACCAAGTTTTTTGTCCTTTATGGTCAGGTGTCTTGCCTCATATTACATTACATTAAAGGGACATTTCTGAGTTTGCTGCATTGTAAGATGTTTCCGACTAATAAAATATTTCTACGATTAAACTTACTCATTAAATATATTTTGTTGTTTAGAATATCAGTGTCTGTATATTCAATGTGTTTCTGGTCATCTTAATATTTGTAAGAAGCCCAAACTGGAGCCCAAAATATTTTTTAGGAAATATAATGAAATTTAACCTAGTACAAATATTAGAACGATCAGAAACACGTTTAATATACAGCCACTAATATTTTATGCAATAAAATATATTTGCTATGTAATTACAGCCGTCAAAAAGTCTCTGTTAGTCGATAACATCGTAAAAATTGCAGCAAACTCAGGAATGTCTCTTCAATGTTATGCACACCCTTCAAGAATCTTAAATCTTCACCAAATAACGATAATCAGATTATATTTTTTCTTTTATTGGCTAAAGCATGTGATTCTCATCATTCACAGCAGAATATTCATTTGATACAAAAACCTGATAATATTATAAATAAATTCCACTCGAAAGCCTCAAACAAATAAATAAATAAACACAAATGAAAATTAAAGGGACATTCCTGAGTTTGCTGTAATTTTTAAGATGTTATCGACTAACAGAGACTTTTTAACGAGTGTAATTACATATCAAATATATTTTTCTGCATAAAATATTAGTGGCTGTATTTTAAACGTGTTTCTGATCGTTCTAATATTTGTACTAGGTTAATTTTCATTCTATTTCTTAAAATATAGTTTTTTCGTACGTACGAAATTATTCGAAGACAAAATCCAGTTTGGGCTTCTTAGAAATATCAAGACGACCAAAAACACATTGAATATACAAACACTGATATTCTAAACAAGGAAATATATTTAATATGTAAGTTTAATCGTAGAAATATTTCATTAGTCGGAAACATCTTACAATGGAGCAAACAGGTATGTCCCTTTAACATTACATGCACATTAACACAATTTATAGAAAAAAAAGCAAATTAACATTACATCTTTTAATACTCAAAATAATGTATAGAAAAAGCAAACATACATTTTATTAGCACAATGTGTTTTTAAAATATTTTAGAATTTTAAATGTTTGGAGTGTCTCGTGGGCTGTGTGGCCGGATGCTGTGCTGTCTAACTCTTTGTATATATACATATATTTATATTCTAAGTTTAACGTACAGCATGCGACACAATAATAAAATAACTTATTCTCTTCTTCAACTACTATCATCACTTGACTTACAAACAGTGGATCGTCATGAATGGATTATCAAATGACTGGAAACCCAGGGAGATGAAAGAAAAAACGAAATGTTTTATTTAACGACGCAGTCAACACATTTTATTTACGGTTATATGGCGTCAGACATATGGTTAAGGACCATACAGATTTTGAGAGGAAACCCGCTGTCGCGACTTCATGGGCTACTCTTTCCGATTAGCAGCAAGGGATCTTTTATTTGCGCTTCTCACAGGCAGGATAGCACAAACCATGGCCTTTGTTGAACCAGTTATAGATCTCTGGTCGGTGCAAGTGGTTTACACTTACCCATTGAGCCTTGCGGAGCACTCAGGTTTTGGAGTTGGTATCTGGATTAAAAATCCCATGCCTCGACTGGGATCCGAACCCAGTACCTACCAGCCTGTAAACCGATGGCCTAACCACTACGCTACCGAGGCCGGTCCCAGGGGGATGAAGCCACACATTCACATAATGGCATCTACATCTTGTTTATTCTTGCTATAAAGGCACCTGAATGAAGGAAAAGGAAATGGTTTATTTAACGTCGCACTCAACACATTTTATTTACGGTTATATGGCGTCAGACATATGGTTAAGGACCGCACAGAAATAGAGAGGATCGATCCCAGACCGACAGCTCATCGAGCGAGCGCTTTACCACTGGGCTATATCCCGCCCGCACTTGAATGATTACAGCGTTCTAGCTGGCAATAAACACACACACACACACGCACGCGCACACAAATACACACACACTCACACACATACGCACAGGGGGTGGGGAGGGCGTAGCCCAGTGGTAAGGCGCTCGCTCGATGCGCGGTCAGTGTGGGATCGATCCCCGTCGGTGGGCTCATTGGGCTATTTCTCGTTCCAGCCAGTGCACCACGACTGGTACATCAAAGGTCGTGATATGTACTACCCTGTCTGTGGGATGGTGCATATAAAAGATCCCTTGCAGCTAATCGAAAGGAGTAGCCCATAAAGTGGCGACAGCGGGTTTCCTCTCTAAATATATATATATATATATATATATATATATATATATATATATATATATATATATATATATATATATATATATATGTGGTGATTAACCATATGTCTGACGCCATATAACCGTAAATGAAATGTGTTGAGTGCGTCGTCAAATAAAACATTTCCTTCACATACGCACACACGCACGCATGCACGCACGCATATAAACGCGCGTGTGCAGGGGAAGGGTTTGGGGGATCCTGCTCAAGCAAATTTTCTCTCTTTTCAATATATTGATTCAACCTCTCACCCCCATCCCCACCCTGTAAACTTTGGTCACCATTGTCTGGAACCCCACCCTGCTAAAATAAAATACAAATTATATACCGGTACATTAAAATTTAAATTAAAATACTTTGTTTAAACCAAAAATGAAACAAGAAATATTTTCACTTACATATTATAAAGCTGATGTAAATGGTTAGAAAGAAAGAAATGTTTTATTTAACGACGCACTCAACACATTTTATTTACGGTTATATGGCTCTCAGACAAATGGTTAAGGACCACACAGATATTGAGAGGAAACCCGCTGTCGCCACTTCATGGGCCACTCTTTTCGATCAGCAGCAAGGGATATTTTATATGTACCATCCCACAGACAGGGTAGTATATACCACGGCCTTTGATATACCAGTCGTGGTGCACTGGCTGGAGCGAGAAATAGTGCAATGGGCCCACTGACGGGGATCGATCCCAAACCGACTGCGGATCAAGCGAGCGTTGTACCACTGGGCTACTAAATGGTTAGAAGAAAAAACCTGTCTTTGGATGGGTTAATGTCCTCTGAGAATTAGATGCAGTGTTTGATTTTAAAGGTTTTTTTCTCATCTGAAAGTTAAGGGATAAAATATTTAAAAACATAATAAACTGCAAAAGAAACCCACAGTTTCTTGGACAAATCAAATTAAGACAGCATGATCTTCAAACGTGGAATAATAATATTACAACTTCGCCTAGAGGGAAAAACGTAAATAATTTTCAAAGAGAACTTAACACTAGAAAAATACCTCACCATAATGCCAGAAAAAGTGTTGATCGATATACTTAACTTTAGAACATCGAATCACTACCTCCCAATTGAAATAGGACGACTGAACAAGACCCCTGTAGAAAATCGATTATGTACACTATGTGATTCTAATGATACGGGGTGGGGGGGGGCCCCACTGGGCTATTTCTCGTTCCAGCCAGTGCTCCACAACTGGTGTCACAAAGATCGTGGTATGTACTATCCTGTCTGTGGGATGGTACATATAAAATATATCTTGCTGCTAATCGAAAAGAGTAGCCCATGAAGTAGCGACAGCGAGTTTCTTCTCTCAATATCTGTGTGGTCCTTAACCATGTCTGACGCCATAGAACCGTAAATAAAATGTGTCGAGTGTGTTGTTAAATAAAACATATCCTTCTTCTTCTAATGAATATTGGGACCGGCCTCGGTTGCGTCGTGGTTTGGCCATCGGTCTACAGGCTGGTAGGTACTGGGTTCGGATCCCAGTCGAGGCATGGGATTTTTAATTCAGATACCGACTCCAAACCCTGAGTGAGTGCTCCGCAAGGCTCAATGGGTAGGTGTAAACCACTTGCACCGACCAGTGATCCATAACTGGTTCAACGAAGGCCATCATTTGTGCTATCCTGCCTGTGGGAAGCGCAAATAAAAGATCCCTTGCTGCCTGTCGTAAAAGAGTAGCCTATGTGACGACAGCGGGTTTCCTCTAAAAAACAAAAACATTGTCAGAATGACCATATGTTAGACGTCCAATAGCCGATGATAAGATAAAAAAATCAATGTCCTCTAGTGGCGTTGTTAAATAAAATAAAAAACTTTTTAACTTTTACTAATAGTCCATGGGCCAGATAGCGAAACCCTCCCCCCCCCCCCCCCCCCCCCCGCCAGGGATTTTTGGAGACAAGTATTTTTAGATACCTCATTATATATAAATTTAATATCTGCTTGTCTGCAGCAAAAATGTTGGTGGATTAAAAAACATATCGCCATTTGAATGGGGGTACCGTTGCACATTTTGTGTCCCAAAAACACTATATTGAAAAATTAAATATAGTGATAAAGTTGTCATCCATATATACTTTTAACAGATATAAGGCCAAAATGAATGATATTCATCCTATACTAGATGTTAATAGTAACAAACCAAATAACAATGCAATATTTGGTATGAATGATATACTCATCGGCAAAAGTTAAGCAACGCCTGAAATGCATTATTTTCTATATTTACACATATTGAGGGCTGCTTGAACCTTTTACTATTAAAAATTGCACTGTATTTAATATATTGAGGCAGCATTATTCAAATATGGTTCAGTATATCTGCCTATACTATACTCAACAAAATTAATTAAGGTCTAATAGATATTTTAGCATTTTCCTTTAAATATGGGGGGAAATACAACTTCTTCCGTTGAAAGTTGTCAGCATTGTGGCATGTTCTTAACCTTAATGACTTAAATATCAATTTGAGGGAACACAATGACAAAAAAAAACATTCTGAACAAATGTGTAACAAATACTTGCCTAATGCTCATTTCAATATTTTTCATCAGTATGTGAAATACCCAGTGTTTTTTGCGTGTATAACCAGTAAATGTTTACTGAAAGAATGTATAGAAGCCATATATATGACCAAAACATGCTAAAATAATATGACAGTAACAAAGAATTATATTATAATATAAGAAAGTTTACTAGCCCTTAATTAATTTTGTTGAGTATACATGTATGTGCAT
>NC_054709.1:13320046-13365046 GCF_016097555.1 Gigantopelta aegis | reverse complement strand
TATGGTCTGTGTTTAAATTTATTCTGGGGTGGTTGTTTTTCCAGGATATCCACCCATTCTATGCGGATCTGATGAACGTGCTGTATGACAAAGACCATTACAAGTTGGCTCTGGGACAGATCAACACGGCCAGACATCTCATAGACAAGTGAGCAGGTTTGAGGTCATCAGGCCCTCATATTAAGCTGCAGTCATTTGGTGAATGAGGGGCGAGACATAGCCCAGTGGTAAAGCGCTCGCTTGATGAGCTGTCAGTTTGGGATCGATCCCTGTCAGTGGGCCTATTGGGTTATTTCTCGCTCCAGCCAGTGGACCACAACTGGTACATCAAAGGCCGTGGTATGTGCTATCCTGTCTATGGGATGGTGAATATGAAAGATACCTTGCTGCTAATCAAAAAAAGAGTAGCACATGAAGTGGCGACAGCGGGTTTCCTCTCTCAATATCTCAATATCTGTGTGGTCCGTAACCATATGTCTGACGCCATGTCACCGTAAACAAAATGTGTTGAGTGCATCGTTAAATAAACCATTTCCTTCCTTCTTCATTTGGTGATCGTGAATTCATAAGTTCCAAATTGTGAACACAACTTCATCAAGTGGAGAGCGTTCAGACAATTTACAGACAATCTGCACTGTCACTCCAATCTCACACACCCCATCTCATAATTGCACGAATGGTTTGTGTTTGTACCGCCATTTTTTCACAAGTTGTGGAGATTGAGACAGATAATCGCACCCCGGTTCACAGGTTCATGGGTTATTTCACCAAATGAATGCTCTTCATAATTTGTGAATTGGGAAATATGTTATTCATGACTTTAGTCCAGTAGCAGGCTTCTGTAATTCACAATTTGCATTCACATACAGCCGGCCATCGGTCTACAGGCTGGTAGGTACTGGGTTCGGATCCCAGTCGAGGCATGGGATTTTTAATCCAGATACCAACTCCAAACCCTGAGTGAGTGCTCCGCAAGGCTCAATGGGTAGGTGTAAACCACTTGCACCGACCAGTGATCCATAACTGGTTCAACAAAGGCCATGGTTTGTGTTATCCTGCCTGTGGGAAGCACAAATAAAAGATCCCTTGCTGCTAATCGGAAGAGTAGCCCATGTAGTGGCGACAGCAGGTATCCTCTCAAAATCTGTGGTCCTTAACCATATGTCTGACGCCATATAACCGTAAAATAAAATGTGTTGAGTGAGTCGTTAAATAAAACATTTCTTTCTTTCTTTCATATACAGCCATCGAAATTGAGATCATCTTGCGAAGGCAATTTAATACATACCATATTACCAGTTTTTTTGTCATGTTATGGTGCACAAGAATATTATACCACAAAAATATATTATGCACACTATAAACAAGTGCAGTAAATAATGGCAAAACAACTGGGATCTGGTTTTGTATTTATCACATACCACCTTTCTGTATTATGATCAACAAAAGTTTAATTAAATAACACAACTTACTTCTTCTGGAAAGTTGGTTGGAATTGACAGAACACTGGTTTGCTTTTATTGTTAACAAGTAATTATACAGGGCTTCTAGATTATGGTAGCCCCACTCCCATGGCTAGTGATATTCAATGTTGGGCTAGTAAATAACTACTATTGCCATGCCAGACAGGGCTTCTAGATTATGGTAGCCCCACTCCCATGGCTAGTGATATTCAATGTTGGGCTAGTACAGGGCTTCTAGGTTATGGTAGCCCCACTCCCATGGCTAGTGATATTCAATGTTGGGCTAGTAAATAACTACTATTGCCATGCCAGACAGGGCTTCTAGATTATGGTAGCCCCACTCCCATGGCTAGTGATATTCAATGTTGGGCTAGTACAGGGCTTCTAGGTTATGGTAGCCCCACTCCCATGGCTAGTGATATTCAATGTTGGGCTAGTAAATAACTACTATTGCCATGCCTGACTGCTAGTGACTTTTTTGTGTCAAATGTTGCAGTTAAGTTTATTTTGTAAATATAAATATCCTGACCCCATACCAACCCCCAGTGTTAGTGTTTATAGGCTCTATCTTCCTCTTTAGGTGACATTTCTGATTGTTACTATTATTTAGTACAATTGTTTCAACTTAAAAGTAAAGTAGGGCTAGAAACACTGGAACACTTATTTTATGAGTGCTCTAAAGTTACTGTCCTATGGAAAGCAGTAGAAGAATGGGCATTAAAAAAAGGTGAACAATTTCAGTTGGATAAAAACATGGTTTTATTTGGTATCATAACAAAAAAGCATTGTTTTATTAATTGGTTCATTATTAATATTAAGTATTATATATATAGAACGAAATTACAAAAGATCAGATTAAATAAAAACGCAATGCTAAGATTCATTATTGATAAAATACAGATTGAAAAATATATATTTTATAAAAATTGCCTGTATAAAGACTTTGATGATCAGTGGGAACCGTGGCAGCAGTTCCTCAAACAAATTGTATAAATTCATGTATAAACTTATTAATAGCAAAATATACGAATAAGCTAATAAACATACTTTTATGCCAAATATCGCCAGTTTGGAAAACGTATATTGACTTTCTATAATTTCTTTTTTTTAAAGATCGCATTGATCTTATTTATCTTTCAAGAAAGTTTTTTTTTTTTTTCTCTTCTTCTTCTTCTTTTTCTCTCACTCTTTGTCTCTATTTCTAGTACTCTTCTTCCTAGTCTCCAGAATATTTCCTCTTCAGTTATGTAAGGCTTTTGCATTGCTAATATCCTGTTTTACAATATCATGTTAAGCCTATCTGTTTCATCTTAATATTGAATACTATGTATGTGTGTATACGGCTCGCGCCGTTTCTGTTCCCTTTTGTCTATCTTCGGCTTCCTCCCTGTTACTCCACACGTCCGTGTCTGTCTGTCTGTCCCCCCCTCTCTCTCTCTCTATCCCTCACGCACATGCATATGTATACACATATTGTTTAATAAGTGCTTTATATACGAGTGTATAGCTTTAATTATGTATACAATAATACCATGTACAGCAATGATTTAAGGCCCCAACCTTGACCTTGCTTATGTTTCTGGGGACAATAAAAAGTAAAATAAAAAGTAGGGCTAGTGAATTTTTAGTCGTGGCTTGTAAAGTTTTAAAATCACTGATCCCATGGCTAGTGGATTTGAATTTTTTTTCTAATATGTGTATTTCTGTTACAGCGTCGCCAAGGACTACGTTCGTCTGTTGAAGTATGGCGATTCCCTGTACCGATGTAAACAGCTGAAGCGTGCTGCTCTTGGCAGGTGGGTTATGCCTCCGTAGTTGATGTAGGGTGGGACGTAGCCCAGTAGTAAAGCGCTCACTTGATGCACAGTCGGTCTGGGATCGATCCCCGTCGGTGGGCCCATTGGGCTATTTCTCGCTCCATTCTGTGCCCCACGACTGGTACATCAAAGGCTGTGGTATGTGCTATCCTGTCTGTGGGATGGTGCATATAAAAGATGCCTTGCTGCTAATCGAAAGAGTAGGCCATGAAGTGGCGACAGCGGTTTTCCTTTCTCAATATATGTGTGGTCCTTAACCTTATGTCTGACTCTATATAACCGTAAATAAAATGTGTTGAGTGCATCGTTAAATAAAACATTTCCTTTCTTCTTCCATAGTTGATGTAAAAACAATAAAGAATCCAGGATTCCGCCAGCTGTAGCCTGTGATAGTCAGGTTACAAAGCAGGGCTCAAATTAGCCACATGTAAAAAGTCGTCCATTTGTTAGACATAGCATGTGAAATAAAAATTCACCAGCAGGCTAAAATTACTCGTATAACTTGCAGGTCATTTTTCAAGATACAGATGTATGTATAATCATCTTGTCTTACATTTAGCTGAAGTTGACCTCATGATTCTGTTGCATTTTAATGTTATAATGCTCTAAAATACACCAGTGAGGTCCTAATTTGTCACGCACTGTCCCAAACCCTCCATCTGCCCTATGCTGTCTTATTTCTAGCAGGCCTTATTTTGGAGCAAAATAAAATTAAAATATAAGAATCACAAGCTCAGCTGAATAGAAGATGAGATGATTGTACATGCATCTTTTTCTTAATTATTTCAGAATTTTCGGCTGTTGTTTTGCATTCGTCTTAATTATTTCAGAATGTATTAAATACTTATTAATTGTCTTAATTATTTAAGAATTTTCGGCTGTCGTTTAGCATTCGTCTTAATTATTTCAGAATGTATTAAATACTTGTTAACTGTCTTAATTATTTCAGAATTTTTGGCTGTCATTTAGCATTCGTCTTAATTATGTTCGGGTTTCCTTAGCCATTCGTGTTAATGATTTCAGGATGTGTACGATAATGAAGAGACAGAAGCAGAGTTTGGAGTATTTGGAGCAGGTTCGGCAGCACCTGTCTCGTCTCCCTTCCATTGATCCCAACACGAGGACTCTACTCATCTGTGGCTTCCCCAACGTTGGAAAGTCAAGCTTTATCAACAAGGTGGGAGTTTTTGTTATGGTTTGTGGGAGGGTATTCAGTGTTTCTGCCAGAGCATATGGAGAGTACAATTATGAAGCCTAACATCTTTGAAATTACTGGATAAATTTTTATAATTTTTAGATACATGTAGATGATTATAAAAGAACTGCTGTTTAAAAGTTGTCAACGTACATGAAATGCAGTGATCAGTTTCAGAAGGTTTCAAACTCATAGCCACCATAGCAGACCTGTGCTTATAAACCTTAAAGTCCAGACTTTAACATCATGGCAACGCCATTCAAATAGCGTTACGTTAAAGTCTGGACTTTAAATTTTATAAGCACGTGGCCAGGGCTAGCTCTGGCACTCGACAAATTTCAAAAACAATCGGCAAATTTTATTTTAATTTGACGAAATAATTTCATGCAATAATTGGTATTTTGTTACAAAATAACTGGTTTTCTGCAATTTTTGTAGTTTTAAGAGATAATTTAGCAAAATTGTCTGCTGGCCCAGAGCTAGCCAAAACGGGGGCATTTATGGTCTTTTTTTTCTTTGTATTACGTACCCTCAAGTTATTTTCTGGAAAAAAGCCTGGTATTAATTCAAGTTTATCAACATGGTGATGATTTTTGGTGGGGTAGGGGATTTAAACATGAGATATACGGTCTGTTTCGTTTGTATTACGTACCCTCGAGTTATTTTCTTGCAGAAAGCCTGGTATTAATTCAAGATTATTAACACAGTGATGATTTTTTTGTGCTTTATTTTTGTTTGGGTGGGTGATTAATATTGAGCTATAAACAACCTGCTACATATTTGTCACTTTACAAAGGAATCATTTCAAAACTTCTTCACCACCCTCCATAAAAGTTTTTTTCTTTCTTTTCTTTTGAATAATATTCTTTCTTGGAAGAACAAAATAGTATGTTGCAAATTAATGCACCTATTTTTTGTCTTGCTTTTTCAAAGTAAAAACATGAGATATAGCTATTCAGGGGTGCAGAAATGAAAACTAGCCTGTCGGACAAGAAACAACTGAAATTTACTAGCCCACCAGAATTTCTACTAGTCCGCCAGTCTATAGAACAATATATTATTTACAATATTATAGTATACAGTGTTTTCACTTGAAATTATATATAAAGAGATATATTGATGGAACATTATTAAGAACATTTGGTAAGTGATCAACATCATGTGGCAAACCAAATCAAAAAGACAGGTAGATCGTCGGGTAGGTTGTTGCATTTCTAAATTGTCTGTAACAATTTGGCGAGCGGGCAAGTATTTTCTGCAACCCTGGGTATTACTTTGCATCGGCAACATTTGTCTTTAGTTCAACATTTAGTTTCACATTTAGATCCATCTCCCACAAACTAAAAGAATCATTAGAATCATTAATTAAAGTAAAGTTGGGTTTTTTTAACGACACCACTAGAGCACATTGATTTATTAATCATCGGCTATTGGATTTCAAACATTTGGTAATTTTGACATATAGTCTTAGAGAGGAAACCCACTACTTTTTTTCACATTAGTATAGCAAGGGGTCTTTTATATGCACCATACCACGACCTTTGATTTACCAGTCGTGGTGCACTGGATGGAACGAGAAATAGCCCAATGGGCTCCCCAACGAAGATCGATCACAGACCGACTGCGCATCAAATGTGCTCTAGTGGTGTCGCTGAATTCTTTTTGTTGGATTTTGTTAACGAAAACTTGATTATTTATTTCAGATAACGCGAGCGGATGTTGATGTCCAGCCGTACGCCTTTACGACGAAGTCTCTCTATGTGGGACACACTGACTACAAGTATCTACGGTGGCAGGTCAGACATTTTACTTTTCTCTCTTACCATTAAACTGCGTTTATCTATGGTGGCAGGTCAGACATTGTACTCTTCTCTCTTACCATTAAACTGCATTTATCTACGGTGGCAGGTCAGACGTTTTACTCTTCTCTCTTACCATTAAACTGCGTTTATCTGCGGTGGCAGGTCAGACATTTTACTCTTCTCTCTTACCATTAAACTGCGTTTATCTACGGTGGCAGGTCAGACATTGTACTCTTCTCTCTTACCATTAAACTGCGTTTATCTACGGTGGCAGGTCAGACATTGTACTCTTCTCTCTTACCATTAAACTGCGTTTATCTAGGTGGCAGGTCAGACGTTTTACTCTTCTCTCTTACCATTAAACTGCGTTTATCTACGGTGGCAGGTCAGACGTTTTACTCTTCTCTCTTACCATTAAACTGCGTTTATCTATGGTGGCAGGTCAGACATTGTACTCTTCTCTCTTACCATTAAACTGCGTTTATCTACGGTGGCAGGTCAGACATTGTACTCTTCTCTCTTACCATTAAACTGCGTTTATCTACGGTGGCAGGTCAGATGTTTTACTCTTCTCTCTTACCATTAAACTGTGTTTATCTAGGGTGGCAGGTCAGATGTTTTACTCTTCTCTCTTACCATTAAACTGTGTTTATCTAGGGTGGCAGGTCAGACATTGTACACTTCTCTCTTACCATTAAACTGCGTTTATCTACGGTGGCAGGTCAGACGTTTTACTCTTCTCTCTTACCATTAAACTGTGTTTATCTATGGTGGCAGGTCAGGCATTTTACTTTTCTCTCTTACCATTAAACTGCGTTTATTCAGTTAGTGTGGTGTTTCCAATAATTCTCATTTAGGGCACGTTTTGTGGCACGAGTCTGTACCTTAGGGCGGTATTTGGGGCGGGACTTAGCCCAGTGGTACAGCGCTTGTTCGATGCGCAGTCAGTGTGGGATCGATCCCCGTCAGTGGGCCCATTGGGCTATTTCTCGTTCCAGCCAGTACACCATGACTGGTATAACAAAGGCTGTGGGATGGTGCATATAAAAGATCCCTTGCTGCTTATCGAAGAGTAGCCCATGAAATGGCGACAGCAGGTTTCCTCTCTCAATATCTGTGTGGTCCTTAACCTTATGTCTGATGCCATATAACTGTAAATAAAATGTGTTGAGTGCGTTGTTAAATAAAACATTTCCTTCCTTCCTTCAGTGAGGTGTTTGAACATTAATTTGATACAACTATAAGTGTGGCTTGATTTTAAAATGTCTTTCTTCTTTCTGACAAACAAGTGAAACATAACATTGTTTTATGTCTAATAGCCACTCTTGTAGCTTTCTTTATTAAATAGGGGCTGGGACATAGCCCAGTAATAAAGTGCTCGCTTGATGCGCAGTCAGTCTAGGATCGATCTCCATTGGTGGGTCCGTTGCCCTATTTCTCATTCCAGCCAGGGCGCCATGACTGGTATGACTGGGATGGTGCATATAAAAGATTCCTTGCTGCTAATGGGTAAATGCAGCAGGTTTCCCCTCTAAGACTATATGTCAAAATTACCAAATGTTTGACATACAGTAGCCAATGATTAATAAATCAGTGTGCTCTAGTAGTGTCATTAAACAAAACAAACTTTTTCTCTTTTTTTCTTTCTTCGTTAAAATGTTTCAACCTGACTAGATGTTTTAATTTTTAATTAGTATTTCGAAAATATTTTTGATTGGCATTTAGCTATGACCTCTCATTGGCTGTTGCAGGTGATTGACACTCCAGGAATTCTGGATCACAGTCTAGAAGATCGGAACACTATAGAAATGCAAGCGATCACCGCCCTCGCTCACATCCGGGCGGCCATCTTGTATATTATGGATTTATCAGAACAGTGCGGCCACTCCTTGGAAGAACAAGTAATCATTTAAAAAATAATATTACTGTAAGGTATGGTTATTTGGCAGTTGCCCTACTAAATCACAAAAATAAATGTTGTCTGGGAATGTATGTATATTTAATTTGTCCTTAAAATAACTTTATTTTTTACACACTCATTGGTGAGAACATTATCGTTACTTTTGATAATGCATGCCAGTAACACACATACATGTGATAAAATTTTAAACACATACGAATGGCTGCTCCTAGGTGATGACTATGTCACCAGTGCCATACCATCCAATGAAAACAAAGCACAGTCGAATCGATCACTCTGTGACATACAAGTTAATTACCGGCATCATGGTTAGGCCATTGGTCTACAGGCTGGTAGGTACTGGGTTCGGATCCCAGTCGAGGCATAGGATTTATAATCCAGATACCGACTCCAAACATTGAGTGAGTGCTCCGCAAGGCTCAATGGGTAGGTGTAAACCACTTGCACCAACCAGTGATCCATAACTGGTTCAACAAAGGCCATGGTTTGTGCTATCCTGCCTGTGGGAAGTGCAAATAAAAGATCCCTTGCAAATAAAAGAACTTGTCTGACTAGGGCCTTAAATACATTTCAGTTGGAAGAGGCGTTTAAATTTATTTTCAAATTTATTTTCAATCTGTGGGGGTTTTTTTCAGGATATGTAAGAATTGGAATACTGTATTTGTGTCCATTAGATATGTTATAAAACAAGTCATAAATAGTATTTAGCAGCCACTCAGGTAGTATTCTCTATTTAAACAGCTACATTAAAATAAATTATATCCCACTAACAATTGTTGGCAGCCAACAAGAATGTAATTCTGAATGAGACACCTTTTTGTGTTTTGGTGAGAACTGATCACCCGCACCCCAAATCTCCATTTACCAGCTGTGGCCCTGATGGAGACATCTCCCCCTTGCCCTTCACTCACCCACCCCGCCAGATTTGGCCCTGGTGGAGGATGTCATTTGAAGAAATATACAGACAGGTGACATAATAAAATGATTTTTAAAATGGTCCTTTGATGTGTGTGCGTGGGTTTTTTTTTTTTTTTTTAGTAGTTGAAATCTTTTGTTTTTATTTTACAGATTTCCCTGTTTGAGAATATCAAGCCGCTGTTCACCAACAAACCTCTGATCGTGTGTGTAAATAAAGTTGATATCGTCAGACTGAATGAATTACCTCCCGAGAAAAAGGTACATCCGAGTAATGTTTGTTATGGGATCATTCCATAATTACATGGGGGGGGGGGGAGTAAGCAAGTGAACAAAGTTAACACAAATAATACACTGTATAAATTCTTGCTATTACATAGGAATTGACTATAAAAGACTGTTTGAATCTAACATCCTTAGCGGCATAAGTGAATACATTAGCCTACAGGTGCAGCTGTCGACTAATATTTAATGTCACGCTAAACGGTTTCATAATATGCAATAAAAACTAATAGATATTTATTAAACCTAAAACTGACCCAATGATAGTGTAAAATATTTTTAATGGGGGGGGGGGGGGGGGGGGGGGGGTGCAGAACTAGACATGCGCAAATGACGCATGACCGAAACGATCATTCACGCAATTTTTTGAGGCCTGAAGGTGAACATAAAAGGTTCCTTGTTGAACTTTTTAGGAATAACCAATGTGACAGCAGTGGGTTGTCTAGATGAGTTGTCAGAATAACCAGAGTTTAGCCATAGATTAATATGTGTTGGGTTGTCATTTAACATTTATCTGTGACTTAATGTGAAACATATTTTTCTGAAGTTCATATTTTCCTTTTCAGAAATTGTTTGAAGATTTTGACCGGGATGTCACACCAGTGTTGGAAATGAGCACACTAACCGATGAAGGTGTGATGGCCATCAGAAATGAGGTACAAGAATATATCAATTTATCATTGGTATTATTAAGAGTTTGGAGACAGTGTAATATTGACTTTTCATCTTAACCCAGGGTCGGCACAGTGTAAAAAAATAGTGTTTGCCAGACTCTCCTTTCAAATTCAACTGTGAAGGAGATTTTCACAGATACAAGAAATATATCTCATACACACATACACACAAAAGGTCTGCGCCTCACCTGTTAGTTTTATCTGTGCAAAAAATGTATATAATTTCATTGCATCTAGTACCACTGTATTAAGTAGCCATGTGCTTGAAACCTGTTAAAAAAAAGTACTCATATTTTGTGCAGAACTAGGGTAGTCATAAACTCAGAAATCTCAGAAATGAGCAGCTTGACCCCCAATTTTTTCTGATTCACTTTAAAGGAAACATGACACGAGACCATATTATAGCTCATTTTAAAAGAAAAATGATATAAAAATAATATACAAATAACTTTATAACAATAAAATACGTGTAGTTAACTTAAAATGAAGAACTTACGCTAATCAGTATCAAAGTACGATTTATGCATATTTCTTCGTGAGCGTTCGAAAAAAAAAAGGGAAGTGACGTCAGAGCCGCTGTACTCTTCCATTGTTGTTAACTGTTTATATATGGAGTAAGGGGCTTACGATCTTTCCAGTCCAACAGTGCCGTACTGCGCGGCCTTTGGGTGTAAAAATAAACACTTTAAACGATCGGGATTGTCTTTTTATGGTTTTCCAAAGGATTGTATCCGAAGAAAGACGCGTGTATTTTTATCGCAAAAGAAAAGATTGGACACCAACACCGCATAGTACTTTGGTGTCAGCCTATTTACAGCCCGGAGCCCGAACGTTACCCGGAGACAAATACAGTACTCGATTGCGAATGCCGAAGTGTACATTGTACATATTTGGCACAAAGATACACCTCAGCATGATGTATTTATATATGTTAAAACAAAAATGTAGAATTTTTTATTTATTTATTTTTTTGGAAAAAAAAATATTTTTCATGTTAGGGCTGTAGGCCTACATAACAAAATCTGTATTCACCGTCCGAAGAAGGAAACGTCAATAAGTAATTAAATATGGCATATACAAACATGGGATTTGGCATGAGGATACATCTCAGTACGATGTATTTAAATATGTTTTTAAAAAACGTGTAGAAAACAATAATAATTTTAAATAATGTTTTTAATCTTCGGGCGGAATACGTCACAAAAACGTTCCTCATCGCCCAAAGCCCCAAAGCAACACGAAGTTCAATACAAAATAAACCACTACTGTCGGTGTCGAAATAACTATTTGTGTTTCATCCACGGGCTGACTTGAGAATCGGAGTGTTGTTTTAGTTAATTGGTCCTTTCTTTCCGTGGCCTGCACATGTGATTCCTGATTGGCAGGTGTATATTGCAGGGTATCGACCAGGTAAGTGATTACCACGGTCTAGACATACGTACAAAATACGTGCCAGTTTTTTTAAGATCACAGGGTATTGTGGCGTAACCTGTCACGACTATTGTACAATGTTAATGGACATTATCAGCCGCCCTGCTTCATTACTGTAAATAATGCTGTAAAACCCTTGATTAAGTAGACTTTCCCATCTAAAATTACAAAATTGACCAATTACGTAGTACCAAAGAAAATTGTCACTTGGGTATCGTGAGTGGTCGTTTTTACTCTAACGCACCCAACCAATAGGCCTAATAATATGCTACTTTTTTTTATGAGAGAAAAATACTATAACCCCATTTCGTTCTATTGATGCAAATAGAAATATATTTAGTTTAAAAGTTGATTATACTCTCAAGTCATTTATGTTGTTTTACAAGCCAGGTTAATTAAAGTGAAGCGCCTTGTCGTAAATTAGAGCGTTTGTTTACACTGTGCATACAGATTTCATTATGTACAGCCCGAACATAAAAAATGCGATATTTTCTAAAAAAAACACCACCCAAAAATGTTTGTCCTACATTTATATTTTTTACATATTTAAATACATCATATCGAGGTGTATCTTTATGCTAAATATGAACAGTATACACCTCGGCATTAGCATCCGAGTTTTTGGTTTTGTCTCCGGGTTACTTTCGGGCTCCGGGCTGTAAATTGGTCGACCGGTCTGGTCTGGCACCATCAGTTTCTCCACCCTCCGACTCGCTATCCGTTTTTTTCTTCAGTATCACTGTTGTAAGTAAATGTGTGTCTTTCTTCATTTACTAACAGCTCATATTGATACGGCAAAACGTTTTGCGAACGAACACTCATTGTTTTGGTAAGCTGTGCAAGTCTTAGATTCTTTATGCGTGGTACGGACTAATGCTTTTAAAATGTAAGGCGTCAGATCAAGCGACGCGTCTCTGACGTCACGGACCTCGTGATTGCCCTGCTCATTAAAGATCGGCAATTTCCGCTAAGAGCTCGTATCTGGGGTTCTTTTATGGAGATATTTTAAGTAATTAATTTTTTATAAAAAATTTTTTTAGGTGATTCAATTTATAATTAATTGTACATGGTTGGTGCCAAATATGGTTTACGTGACATGTTTCCTTTAAACTTTAAGGGTGAGTGGTGGTATTATTTATATCCGTGGCATTTATGTCGATTGATACACTGCATGTATTAGTTTTAGCCACATATGTTATTATTATTGTCGCATATGTTACTATTATTGTCTATGGGATTTGATTTGGTAGTATACACCCTTCACATGTGAATTTATATGTATCAAAATAATGATATCCTAAATGGCCCCCCATAATATAATTCGAGAGTAATTAATGACACCCCTCAGGATTTTTTTTACGTTGAGGTCTGGACTAATCAAACTTAGTTTATAGTTACATCTATGAATGTTCATCACAATGTACATTAAAAAGAACTTAGTGGTCGATTCTATTAAGCCAACTACGGGTTCAAATTGAAACGGCTATGTTATACAAACATGAGAATTTGTTATAAATGTTGTATTTATTGTTTTGTTTTGTAGGCGTGTGACCGGTTGTTAGCTCACCGAATTCAGGGAAAGATTCACACGAAGAAAGTGGCAGATGTCACCAACCGACTTCGTGTTGCTTTTCCAGCCAAACGAGATGAAAAGGTAAATCGAAAATGTCATTAAAAAACCAGAGAAATATCCCTCCTTTTTTTGTGATAATTTCTGTAACATGGATGCGATTTTTCGGTTTTGTTTTCGTTGTTTGGTGCAATGTAATTTTGGCAAAGTAGATTGGATTCGATCTGAAATAATTAGAAGGAAATGTTTTATTTAACAACACACTTCAACACATTTTATTTACGGTTATATAATGTTAGACATATGATTAAGGACCACACAAATATTGATAGAGGAAACCTGCTGTCTCCAATTCATGGGCTACTCTTTTCAGTTAGCAGCAAGGGATCTGTTATATGCACCATACACCAGTTGTGGAGCAAGAAGTAGTCAGTGGGCTCACCGAGTTTGATGTTGTTTCTTTTTTGCTGTCTGTACTTCTAATTAATGGTTGTGTGCTTCACAGTGGGCTATAAATCAACATTCAACATGTGATTGGAATCTATTATTTTAACTGTTGTCAATAAGTTTGTTTTCTTTTTCAATTATTTAATTCCTGCTTCCTGTATTGTCATTGTAAGTGAATCTACAAATGTCAAGCTTAGTCTACCCAGAGGCAGTTGGATGCATTTCAGACTCATACATTCTTAATTGATACACAGTAGAGATGGGAATGGAATGGGTACTAGTATTCCTGAAGGTGTGAAGATCGGTTATTTGCTGCACTTTATCGCTGTTGTTAAAATATCCCTTTTATATAACAATAAACATTTATTGTGGCCACTTAATACAGGTATTTTACCGATTTGGGATCTGATTTAGGTGACCACTTATTACAGGTGCATTTAAATTAAAATAATTTGGGAGGGAAAACAGTGGCCACTTAAGGCAGGTGACCGCTGATTACAGGTGGTCGCTAGGACAGGTTTGACTATGTGTGTTTAAATGGTTTGTGTATTTCTCATTTAGGAGCGACCTCCGTGTATTCCTGAAGCTGTATTGAGGAAGAAACGATCAATGGAAGAAAGCGTGAAACCCAAGAAACGACTGGTAGGTCTTTAGGTCTTTATTTTGATTCAGGGGTGGTTCTTTGTTCCAAGACGTGGGGGAGGGAGAGTTGGGGAGGGAAAAGAGGGGGCTCGCAGACTCAAACCGGCAAACACATGGGGACTACAGGCAGAAGAACACGCAAGGTACTCAGCAGAGGTCAGGTCATTGGGTTTAACATGCATGTTCAGAGCAAGCTGTTTTAGCACACGCCTGTCACGGGCACAGGTGCCGGCCTCGGCTGGCTCCTCTGTCCAGGACAGGAAAGGGTTGGGGTGGGTGGGAGAAGGGACCGCCTGCACTGGCAGATGCAAGAGAGCACCAGCAGCCCAACCGGAGTCGTTAACAGGCAGAGAGTGGTTTTGTGCTATGGAATTTGGATGGTCCCATAGGATTAATGCCAAAGGGAAATGGGTGCACAATTTGAATGAAGGAAATTCGGCACATTTTTTACTGGTCCGCCGAATTGGAAAGGGATACTCAACAGAAGAGCACAGCCTTGTTAAATAGTCCCATATTGAAAGGGAAATAACTGCAGCTTCACCAGTGATCTCATTAATATCATCTGTATACAAAAAAATGTCGTTTGTGTTAAATATTTGGGAAGGTTTTTTCTTTCTTTCTTGTTTGTTTGTTGGGGTGGGGTGGTGGTGTTATTATTAAATCTAAGTTTTGAAACATACTGAATATCTAGTTATAATCTCATTACTCAGGTTACTGAATATAAATGTTTCTGTATTATAGGAACGCGACATTGAACAGGAACTAGGAGATGATTACATTGTGGATCTCAGAAGTAAGTTTGTTAATCTTACCGGCCTCGGTTGTGTTGTCAATCAATGTGCTCCAGTGGTGGTGTTAAGCAAAACAAACTCTTTTTTTTTTTTATAGCATTGGTGTTTCATTCTACTAGTCACTGAACTGGTAATAGTGAAAATAATGTTTTGAGAAGTGACTTCAGATCCTTGTATTTCTGTAGGACCGATTAAATGTACTGAAATAGTGATTTGAATGTTTATTATAAGCTAATAGTGACTGGATGTTTATTTCAGTAAAATAGTGATTAAATGTTTGTTTTATGTGTACTGGAATTATAGTGATTTTAAAGTTTTGTTCTGGGCTAATATTGAATAATGTATTTTTAGTGAAATAGTGATTAAACATTTGTTCTGGAATTGTGATTAAATATGTATTTGATTGAAATAGTAATTACATGTTTGTTTTGGAATGGTGACCGATTGTTCATCTGAGTGAAATAGTGATTAAATATTTGTTCTGGAATAGTGACTGGATGTTATTTAGTGAAATAGTGATTAAGTGCCTGTCCTGGAATAGTGACTGAATGTTTATTTGAGTGAAATAGTCATTAAATGTTTAGATGACTGGAATAGTGATTACATGTTTAGATGACTAGAATTGTGATTAAATGTTGAAGTAACCAGAATAGTGATTACATGTTTGTTTTGGAATAGTAAGTAAGTTTAGTTGACTGGAATAGTGAATGTTTTGTAACTTGATGTTCATGTATTACTGGGATGTTGACTGACTGTTTCTGATTTTTGTTTCAGAACACTGGGACTTGAAGAATCCGGAAGAAAAGTATGACATTATTCCCGAGATCTGGCACGGAAAGAATGTCGCCGATTTTATTGATCCCGATATTCTGCAGGTAGATTTCTAATTTGTTGTTTGACTTTTACAGTATGCTCTATTTTATTATAGGTTTCATGTCCATCTGTCCCACATATGTTTTCTGAAGAAGGCTTTGAAATATTGAGCTGAAATTTTGTGTATAGCTTCATCATGTACTGTTACAGATCAAGTTTAACTTTCATGGCGATTAACCCATTTTTGATGGAGTTATTGCCCTTGAATTTAGGCAGTGTGAAAATTGGTTTTCCGAACTTATTTTTTTTAGAGTGCCTTCCGATATTGAAATGAAATTTTGTATATAGCTTTATCATGTACTGTTACTGATCTAGTTTAACTTTCATGGCGATTTATCCACTTTTCACAGATGGGTGGCCCTTGAATTTAGGAGATTGTTGGGTCAGGTAGGGGAAGTGTATTGCTTTAGCAGTAGACCTACTCTCAAAATGCTTGTTCAAATTAAAACAATACAATACAATACAATAAAGAGACAGGACCACATACCAGTTATTTATTGCACAAGAATATTATACATTTTGCGCACTATTAACGAGTGCAATAAATAACATGGCAAAACAACTGGTATGTGGTTCTGTATTTATTACATCCCACCTTTGTATATTATGATTAACAAAAGTTTAATCAAATAAGACAACTTACTTCGTCTGTAAAGTTGGTTGAATTTTATGGAATTGTAATGCTGGGTGTCATGGATAGGAACATGACATGTTTTCCGATGCCATATAACCGTAAATAAAATGTGTTGAGTGCATCATTAAATAAAACATTTTCTCCATTCCTTGCTATTAAACATATGTTCAATACAAGATTTCTTTTATTGCACAGTCCGAATTAGGGTGAGACGTAGCCCAGTGGTAAAGCACTCGCTTGATGCGCGGTCGGTTTGGGATCGATCCCCGTCAGTGGGCCCATTGGGCTATTTCTCGTTCCAGCTAGTGCACCACGACTGATATATCAATGGCCATGGTATGTACTACCCTGTCTATGGGATGGTGCATATAAAAGATCCCTTGCTGCTAATCAAAAAGAATAGCCCATGAAGTGGCGACAGCGGGTTTCCTATCTCAATATCTGTGTGGTCCTTAACCATATGTGTGATGCCATATAACCGTAAATACAATGTGTTGAGTGCATCGTTAAATAAAACATTTCTTTATTTTTTAGTCCAAATTATCTTTATTACTATAGTAAGATTAAATGTGTTTGTAATAAAAAAGATCTGCAGTTAATCAAAGAGATTAACTCATTGCTTGGAGTCAGCTGGTTGCTGTCTTATTATATACTCTTCAAAAAATGTAGGGAAACCTGAAATATTAGTGTTGATATCAACTATTAGACCAAACATATGTTTTGACCACAGACATCCTAGTAAAGAACGTTCAGGTCTGTTTATCAACACATCGAAACATATTCCATAGTTTGCACATGCATCAGTAGTTGCCCCGTACACGTGCATGGGGTGTCATTCCTGATTTTGACAATTTCCAGAAAGGTCCATTAATCACTGTGGAACATTATTTCTGTCAAACTCTTTCATTCTGTTGATCATACAGTTGGTATTGGAGGGTTTTCAGTCATTTTATTGTTTGAATTTGCGATTTACTGATAAAAAAAAATGTCAGGTTTCAAATTTCACTTCTGACACCAATCATCCTTCAAGATCTTTGGCGGTCATAAAACCTACTGTAATACTGAACTACCAGGTTGTAATGTTTGCCCAATTAATTCACTATTATCATATAACCATTCCCCACAGCTAATATACCTTACAATTTTGGCAATTGTAAATTCTTATTAAGAGTTACCCTACTTTTTTTTTTGAAGAGTATATGTGGTCGTTAATCAAATGTCTGATGCATTGTAATCATAATTAAAATGTTTTCTTTTCAACGTTACCAGTCCTCAACAAGTGCACCCCACATGTTACATGTGTTTTATTATGATGGATTCGTTTCCTCCTTTGTCTTATTAAGCTTATCGCTGAATTCTTTTTGGCAATTATACTTGTTTTAAGTGTTATTTATTCCAAATTCACTTGTGTTGTGCCAGGTAACAATGTCGGTCGCCATTTGCAAAATGGCGTCTTTGTTTACTTGTTGAGGACAGGTAATGTATCTATAAAAGAGAAAACACTCCTCCAAGTTTTCTCCAGATTAGTGCATCGTTAAATGAACCATTCATTCCTTTCTTCTGTGATTGTTTCAGAAACTCGATGAGTTGGAGAAGGAGGAAGAACTGAGAGAACAGGCTGGGTTCTATGACTCGGATCAGAGTGAAGAAGATGAAGAGATGATGGAATTGCGGTCAACGGCCAAACTGTTAGTCGTATTTTGTGTGTCACTTCTAAACGTCTGAGAGGCGGGTCATAGCCCAGTGGTAAAGCGTTTGCTTGATGCGCGGTCAGTCTGGGATCAATCCCCGTCGGTGGGCCCATTGGGTTATTTCTCGCTCCAGCCAGTACACCACGACTGGTACATCAAAGGCCGTGGTATGTGCTATCTTGTTTGAGGGATGGTGCATATAAAAGATGCCTTGCTGCTAATCGAAAAGAGTAGCCCATGAAGTGACGACAGCGGGTTTCCTCTCTCAATATCTGTGTGGTCCGTAACCATATGTCCGACACCATATAACCGTAAATAAAATGTGTTGAGTGTGTTGTTAAATAAAACATTTCCTTTCTAAACGTCTGAACCACACTGTTAACAACTACGATAAATTACTCTCCTACCTTTAATCTTCAGACTAATGGATTAATTTTTGATAAAAACCACGTTGACGGGGTACAAATTTACAACTTTTAGTCATATTTTCATTTAAAATATTTATAAATACATGAAATAAAGTTTGCATTTGAATCGGTAAGTATTAATTTTGTGGATTTTTCTAACTTTTATGATATTTAAAAAGTCATGTTTACTTACAAGCATGTGTGGCCAGCTGTCCAGTATTTATGTTCATTATTCCCAATAACTGTAGTTATCTGACCAGAATGTTTTTGGGAAACAAACTACAATTCATATCTTAATATTTTGTGATTTTTATTGTTGGTAAAAATAGTCAAATTTGTTATAAAATTAGCTCTCACAATCGGCTATCGATTCCTGAAAATGACCACAGCATGCCACCATTGCTGTCGAGCAAAAATACTTGCCAAAAAACACTTTTTCAACTCAAAATTTTCCATTGAAAAAATTAAAAACCAAAGCTGCCATACTGTCATGTAATCTAGTTCCTGTTGGTCTGTTATTATTTCCGGTGAGTGCCGTGTGCAAAACGGCGGGAAATATGAATTGAGGAATGCACTGTAGACAGTGTACAGTGTGTCGACTTCTGTGACATCGGTCAAGATATCTCGCCTGCAGTAGTCAGAAGGTTTATTACTGTTAGATTTTCCACACACTTTGTCCAGACAGAAATCTTTAAAAAAAAACATTACAATGACACCAATTCCACATACTAGATGATAATCTGTCATCTGTATCGACTTCGCTGAGATCGCCTAGGGCAAAAAACATGTAATTTTGTGCAGGCTGACATTTTGCCTTTTTATGGAATACTCAACAAGAGGGGTGGAAGGATATGACGAAATCTAACAACGTCATGTTATGGTATAAAAGCAATCATGATGATGTCATATACTTCAGAGCCTTGCCTGCTTTCCCAGGACAAGTGATTTTGAATACAGAACAAATAAAACTTAGGAACTGGGATGCGGGGGGGGGGGGGGGGGGGGGGGGGGGGGGGTCTAAAATATGTTTTGATATTGTTTTGTCCTCTATATAGATAAAAATCTGGCTTGAGCCTTCCCTCCCCCCCCCCCCCCCCCCCCCCCCCCCCCCCCCCCCCCCCCCCCCCCCCCCCCCCCCCGATCCCCCACTAGGAACTGGGGGTGCAGTGGGTAGTCAGTCACCACCACCCAACTCGAAAACAAAAATATATGTTTTGAGATTTTTTGGTCCTCTATATAGATAAAAATCTGGCTTGAGACTCACCACCCCCCACTGACCAGATAAGTGGAAATTGCAATACATTGACAAAACTATCGTAAACTGCTTGACATTTGGGTTGTCTCATGTGTCACTGAATCCATGGATTGCTTTCAGAATCCGAGAGAAGCGTCAGATAATGATAATCGAGTCGCGAGAGAGACGTCGGGTGGAGAAATCTCACGTTCCTCGGACAGCTAAGAAAGTGAGTCGCTCTCGGATGGAAGGAGAGATGGGAGAACTTGGTCTGGACATGAACAACATGGATGAGGTAAACGTTTGTGCTTCATAACTTAACCTGAAATTGATTGCTTTGTGATGTACAACTTAACCTAAAACTGATTGCTTTGTGATGTACAAGTTAACCTGATACTGATTGCTCTGTGATGTATTAGTTACCCTAAAACTGATTGCTTTGTGATGTACAAGTTAACCTGAAACTGATTGCTCTGTGATGTACAAGTTAACCTGAAACTGATTGCTCTGTGATGTACAAGTTAACCTGAAATTGATTGCTCTGTGATGTCCAAGTTAACCTGAAACTGATTGTTATGTGACATATAAGTTAACCTAAAACTGATTGCTCTGTGATGTACAAGTTAACCTGATACTGATTGCTCAGTGATGTACAAATTAACCTGATACTGATTGCTCTATGATGTACAAGTTAACCTGAAACTGATTGCTCTGTGATGTACAAGTTAACCTAAAACTGATGGCTTTGTGATGTACAAGTTAACCTAAAATTGATTGTTCTGTGACATATAAGTTAACCTAAAACTGATTGCTCTGTGATGTACAAGTTAACCTAAAACTGATTGCTCTATGACGTATAAGTCGGCTGCATGTGCAAGCACCTTAGTTAAGTTTTAGTTGGGGAAAAAGACGTTTAAATTTAGTTTAAACCTTGTTTTTGAGGATATGTAAGAAATAGAATATTATATTTGTGTCCATTTAGCTCCCTTACACTCGTTTATATATACATTTTAATGGCCACTCATGTGATATTCTCTATATAAATGAAAATTTGAACACTATTCTACATTCCAACATAATTTTGTCAATTTATACAAGGGAGACTCTATCAGTATCCTTAGGACTTTATTCTTCAGATTATACGAACAACCATTAACATTTTAAATGCCTGTGGGAAGCGCAAATAAAAGATCCCTTGCTGTCTGTCGTAAAAAGAGTAGCCTATGTGGCGACAGCGGGTTTCCTCTAAAAACAGTGTCAGAATGACCATATGTTTGACGTCCAATAGCCGATGATAAGATAAAAAATCAATGTGCTCTAGCGGCGTCGTTAAATAAAACAAACGAACAAACATTTTAAATTCCCAATCTTAGCTAAAAATGAAAGTTATTTATATAAGAATTGTTTGTTGTATAATTAATTGTATAAATCGCATAACGTAGCACATTTGTGATTGATATGCATCGATAAATTAACAAAAATTACAAGATATTTTTATAATTACAAACAACACAATTTATTTAGTTGAAAATATACATCAGTCAGTTTCTAACATTCTTTCCATGACCTGTTTTACGAATAATGTCATTTTCCGAGGTGTTTTATCAAAGGATAACATTCAGTTTTGGAGTCACATCGTCCGATCAGAATAGAATAAACCTTATAAGGGCGTGAAGTTTGTAATTATATATTTTTATGTTGTGTGCTGCCTTTATTCAAATACAGATCAAAATATTACTACTGTTCTTTTCGGAACGAAAGTAAACGTTAATATTTTACTATAATTTTTCCTTTGTGGCATTTTATAGGTGAACCAGTCATGCTGTTATACCTTTTCAGTTCATTAAGATTGCTTTTACATTTTTAACATGGTATTGAACCTTCTCCGTTTCAGTCTCACTATGCGACGGCGAAATCACGCAGTGCCAGTCGAAAACCACTGAAACGCAAGAGAGAAGAGTCGGCAGACGGACGATCACATTCTCGCAGCAAATCGAGAACTCCTCGCGATCAGTCCGGAATTAGAGATGCTACGGTAAGAGTATATTATTTAGTCCTGGGCCCTGTTCCACGAAGCGATCTTAGCGCTAAGATCACCTTAAGGGCATACGGTAGCTATGCACATACGATGATCTTAGGGCTAAGATTACCTTAAGGGCATACGGTAGCTATGCACAGACGATGATCTTAGTGCTAAGATCACCTTAAGGGCATACGGTAGCTATGCACATACGATGATCTTAGCGATAAGATCACCTTAAGGGCATACGGTAGCTATGCACATACGATGATCTTAGCGATAAGATCGTTTCGTGGAACGGGCCCCTGGGTTACAGCAAGTGTGGGGAGGGATATAGCTCAGTCGATAGACTGCTCTCCTGAGGTGTTGTAGGATCGAATCACCTCAGTGGACCCGATTTCCTGACTGGGTTAATTTCCCTGTCCTAACCAGTATCCCACAACTGATATATTAAAGGCCATGGTATGTGCTGTCATGTACATGGGGAAACTGCATATGAAAGATTCCAATAGCACTTTAATACAACACAACACAGTGATTTTTACAGCTATATTTAGTAGTTAATTAATGGTCCCCTTGTAACAACAAAAGATGAAGATTTTTAAATCTACCCAATATTTAGCAGTTAATCAATGGTCCCCTTGTAACAAAAGATGAAGATTTTGAAATCTACCCAATATTTAGCAGTTAATCAATGGTCCCCTTGTAACAGCACAAGATGAAGCTTTTTAAATCTACCTAATGTTTAGTAGTTAATCCATATATTCTCTCCCTTTGTTAGAACACAACATGGTGATCTTTACATCTACCCAATATTTATAGTCTTAGAACCTGTTCGCTACGACCTTATATCAAAGGCCATGGTATGTGCTACCCTGTCTGAAAAAGATCTCATTTGCTGCTAATGAAAAAAATGTAGTGAGTTTCTTCTCACACAGTGTATCGGACTCGACATCCAATAGTCAATGATTAATTAATGTGCTCTAGTTGTGTTGTTAAACAAAAACAAACTAATTTTTTATATCAATAAAAATTACCTTAGTCGTAGCAGAAACTGGCATCATGTTTTTGGTTAGAGTCATTCTAGTGGTGTTAATAAAAACATTAGTAAATATGTTCTACACCATACTATTTTTTTCTTCTCTGTTTTCAGATGGGACGAAAGCTGCGGAAGATTTCAAAGAAAGCCCAGACCCCGAGAAATCGCCAAGCGAAGAAAGGAGAGGGCGACAGGGTGATTCTGAATATGAAACCCAAACATCTCTACGTGGGCAAACGAGGAATTGGAAAAACAGATTGGCGTTAATGTGTTTACCGATTATCCTCGTGTTGTTGGGATTAAAAAAGACTGGGGGAAAATGCTTCTTACTTGTTTATTTTTGTTTCATCTTTATAAAGTAAAAAGGCAAGATGTAGGTGTAGGTATTACTGTTCTGAGGACAACAGCATCAACTTTTATGTTTAGCTGATGTGCTGCTGTTAAAAATATTTAGCAGTTAATCAATGGGCCCATTGGGCTATTTCTCGTTCCAGCCAGTGCACCACGACTGGTATATCAAAGGACGTGGTATGTACTACCCGGTCTGTGGGATGGCGCATATAAAAGATCCCTTGCTGCTACTCAAAAAAAAGTAGCCCGTAAAGTGGCGACAGCGGGTTTCCTCTCTCAATATTTATGTGGCCCGTAACCATATATCTGCAACCGTATAACCGTAAATAAAATGTGTTGAGTGTGTTGTTAAATAAAACATTTCTTTTTTTTAAATCAATGGGTTCTCTTCCTTTGCTACAATACAACTTTGTGATCTTTATGCTGCATTCATTACAAATCGTGAATATCGTATTTTCCAATTCACAGATTTGACGAAATAACGCATGAACACAACTTGTGAACTGGGTAGAATTTTCTGTCTCAATCTTCACAAGATGGTGGAACGAACACAAATCATTTGTGCAATTATGAGTTTGGGAAGGAAGGAAATGGTTTATTTAACAACGCCCTCAACACATTTTATTTGCAGTTATATGGCGTCAGATTTTTTTGGTAAGGACCACACATATATTGAGAGAGAAAACCCGCTGTCACCACTTCATATGCTACTCTTTTTCGATTGGCAATAAGGGATCTTTTATATGCAATTATGAGTTGGGGTGTTCGAGATTGGAGTGACAGTGCAGATGTCTATAAATCACTTGAACGCTCTCTACTCACAATTTAGAACCGGTGAATTCACAAGCACCAAATGAACTCTGCATTACATCTACCCAATATTTAACAGTTAACCAATGGGTTCTCTCCCTTTGTTACAACAACTTTCCGATTTTTATATCTATAATAAATAGTACCATTTTCTCAACCTTTCCCATTTGCCAGCACACTGAAATATAGCATAAAACATCAAAACATCACGGTACTCATTGATTTAATAAACTAGGACAATAACTACAGTTTATTTTTGAAAAGTGTTGAATCTTGCTAATCATGGCAGTCGGACCCCATGAAAATGGACTAGGTATGGTTAATCTACAAACCTGTAACACATCTGGATAAATTTACTTTTAGAGTGATACAAGTGTGAAGTTGAAATGGGGAAATTTTTTATTATAAAAAATGCAGTTGATGGCATTACAAACATCAGGATGACCATAAACACTATGTATGGAGGTGGGTAATCTAAACAATAAAATCTTAAGTAATGTCTGATTTCAATTATTAAAAATTGTTCTAACGGTGAAACATATGATGTTGTGTTTAGAAACTAGTCCGTCCCACAGGGAAAGCCTTTTTTTCATGCTACGGAATGGACTACAAGTTATTTATTTTTGAGCAGATAGTATCTCTCTTTTTTTCGAAAACACTTACTTTTCTTCTTGCATTAAACAAAACAAATTATTTACAGCAAAAAAACCCACCATTTTTGTAGGAGGATGGGACAGACTATAGGCTCTTTCACTGTTAAAAAAACAAAACAATTTAAAAGCACTGACAAATAAAGGAGGAAAACGCACAATGCAATCCACATGTATTTGTTTAATTCAAGTACTGTACAATATATATTTTTTTTTTAATTAATGAAATCGTTGGAACTGAAATCCTTATTAGTGCAGTATCATTGTTAGTACTAATGGTTGACAACAAACTCAACAAAATAAATTAAGGGGCAGTAGATAATTTCGACATGATGAAACCTCCAAAACAAATCATCATGTTCCACGAAACAAGTCTTTGGATTTAATTTTTTTTAATTTGTCAAATATATCGCACATTATGAATTCAACAGTAAGAAGAATCGGACACAATTCACCTTCAGTAATTTTATGGAGAGTATCACTACTGTAGTTCTTTACAGAATTCTTCTCAATCGTCGCTGATTGAGCTATTTAAAGTTGTCCTCTGAATGTGTTTAAAACACTTACTAGCTGGTTAACCATGCCAGGGGCATAGGCTGGGGGGTTCGGATGAATCCCCCCCCCCCTCCACTGAAGCAAATGGTCTGCTTCCAGAACTAAAACATACAGGTTTATACATATGGAATTTCTGGTGGTGCAAAAACAAAATAGAAAAAGGGTCCGCTTGGATTCATATTCAAAACACACACACACACCCAGGTACAGATCACGATACGCCCCTGCGTGTCTAATTGCTTTATTTATGGTTTGCATGCTGCAGTTCTTAACAAAGCAGTGTAGTAGTCTTTGCACTGGAGTACTATATGGACATACTTTCCCATGCCTAATTGCTTTTATGATTTGCGTGCTGTAGTTCTTAACATAGCAGTATGGTAGTCTTCACACTGGAGTATTATACTTCATGTGTGTCAGCAAAAGTCTAGCATACAACAATGGTCACATCACGACACCTGACTGGAGCACCAAAAATATACCAAGGACCAATTTCGCAAAACATCGTAAACCTGCTTTTGCATGTAAATGTAAATCTATGACTAAACCCACACTGGAAATTGTTTTTTGTTAGCCATTTTTCAGATATTTTAGAGTATATTCTTGAAAATTATTAAAAATTGGTTTGTCACGGTTGGAGAGACAAGGACTGGGATGTGGAGATGGACAGCTCCATTATCCATAAGGATGTAATTTTCTGTGTGAAATAGATGTCGAACACATGTAAATGTACAATTCTAGTCACAAATGTAAGCTTACAATGTTCTGTGAAATTGCCTCCAGATACACTAAAATCAACAAATTGCCTCCAGATACACTAAAATCAACAAATTGCCTCCAGATACACTAAAATCAACAGTCTATGAAACGACTCGAACTTAACAACCTTACAAATGGCAATTGCTGTAGTTCTGATATAATTGCAAATATGTCGGTGACTTCACTGATGGAATAAAAATTATTGCCACTGGTAATTGTTTTGCAGTGATGGTAAAATGTATAAACCAAAATGTATACACATTTTTAAACATTTGAAATAACCTTGATACAGCAAAATAATGATGTTTATTAGCTGCAAAAAATTGCCAAAGGGAGGCTCAAAATTGTCGTCGGTGGGCCATTTCACCAATGGTAATTGTTTTTAAAATCGCTGTGGGTGGCAAATTCTTACTTTCAAGCCCTAAAGAAACTGAAAGTTTCAATCGAAGTACAGGACAACATCTTTTTAAGGACTATGTCGGAACTCATGTAAAAAAAAATCGAGGGGAACAATTAATTGCTTCCCTAACTTAGATTATTGGGAAAGAAAAGGAACGACACCCTCAACACATTTGAATTACGGTTATGTGTTGTTTGACATGGTTACAGACCACAGAGGTAAGTCCAAGAGGAAAACCACTGTCGTCACTCCATGGCCTACAGTTTTCAATTAGCAGCAGATATGCATCATCCCAGACAGGATAGCACATACCACGGCCTTTGATATACCAGTCGTGGTGCACTGGCTAGAACGAGAAATAGCTCACGGTGAGCATCGGCTGAAACGAGAATTAACCCAATAGGTCCACCGACAGGGATCGATCCTAGTCCAATCATGTATCGGGCAAGCACTTTACCACTGAGTTACATCCCATCTAGATTAAGAAGAGTCCTATATTATATTGCTATACTGATACCATATAAATTCACATACTAAGGGGAGATAAAAATCACTCTCCTTGAACTAATCTCAGGGGAGTGATATTGTGCAAGTGATAGCTGCCCTTACACGGCGAGGTCTGTCAAGTTTTCCCTAGCTTGTTTTAGCATGGTGCATCACCTGGCCTCAATAGTCTAGCACCATCTTGCCTGAAACAGTGCCATGCTGCCCTGAGATTAAACCAGACTTTCAATAATTGTCCTGTCGGTGGGCCCATTGGGCTATTTCTCGCTCCAGCCAGTGCACAACGACTGGGATGGTGCATATAAAAGATCCCTTGCTGCTAATCGAAAAGAGTAGCCCATGAAGTGGCTACAGCGGGTTTCCTCTCTCAATATCTGTGTGGTCCTTAACCATATGTCCGAATCCATATAACCGTATATAATGTGTTGAGTGCATCATTAAACAAACCATTTCCTTCCTTCCTTCCTTCAATAATTGATTCTAAAATGGTCTTTATAAAAACACTGAGAAATGTATTTATAAAATATGCCTGTTATATATTTTGCCATTCATTTATTATTTAAGCAAGCACATGTATTTTTATTTGAATTAATATTTTTTGTCTTTAATGAAACAAAAAAAGTGCCCTGAAAATGGTGAAAATGCCACAAAAGTGTTAGTCTACATGCCTTGCCAAATTAATAGGTAAAACTCTAGCTATGTATCTATAATACTGCACAATAATCATGAAGTCCACAAATATATGTTAGCATCTAGGAGGGTTAAACAAAACAATGCTGATCAAAATGACCACAGGATACTAGTGATGGACTTTCGTTAACAAGTGTTTGGAGAACCACTGAGGTCTCGGTTTTTTCATTTCTACAATGTATTTGTCTTTTAGGTTGGGGCTGTTTTTGTCTTCCCCTTCGTACAGTACAGCCACTTCCGAGTGAGGGACGTGGAATTCTAAATCATCTCCCATTGCCTCTCTCATCTCTCTAGTTTCTTCCTGGACTCGTTTGTAGCAATTTCCTGAAAAATTTTAATAAAACAATCACAGTATTTTTAACATTTTTTACTTAACGTACAAAACAAATGGAATATTTGTTTAACAACACGTCAATTTGGTGTCTAACGTGTTTATTTATACACTTAGTCTAGATAGTGAGAGAAAGGAAAGGAATGTTTGTTTAACAACACCTCAGCACATTTTAAACTGGCTATTTGGTGCCTAACAGATTGTTATTTTGTCACATGGTTTAAAAAGGAATGTTTGTTTAACAACACTTCAGCACATTTTAAACTGGCTATTTGGCGTAACATATGGTTATTTCCACACTTGGTGAAAAGTGAGAGAATAAAGGAAAGGAATATGTGTAAAATAACACCTCAGCACATTTTAAACTGGCTATTTGGTGTCCAAGATATGGTGAGTTCAAGACTTGGTCGAGGCTGAGAGAGAAAAGGAAAGGAATGTTTGTTTAACAAAACTAGCAAATTGAAAACTGGATATGTAGAATCTAACATATGGTTATTTCCTCACTTTGTTGAGAGGAAAGGAAAAATATGTTGTTTACCAACACCGTAGCACATATTAAACGATAGCTATTTGGTATTTAGCATATGGTAATTTTCACATTTGGTCAAGACCGTTTTTTTTTAACTACACCACTAGAGCACATTGATTTATTAATCATCTGCTATTGGATATCAAACATTTAGTAATTTTGACATATAGTATCCCAGACAGGATAGCACATACCACAGCATTTGATATACCAGTCGTGGTGCACTGACTGGAAGGAGAAATAGCCCAATGGGCCCACCAACGAGGATCGATCTCAAACCGACCGTGCATCAAGCGAGCACTTTACCACTGGGCTACGCCCCTACCCCTTCACTTTGAGAGGAAAGGATGTTACTTTACCAACACCTCAACACTTTCCCCCAGACAGGACAGCACATACCATGGCCATTGATATACTTGTCGTGGAACACTGGTTGAGTCGGGATGTAGCCCAGTGGCAAAGTGCTCGCCTGATGTGCAGTCGGTCTGAGATCGATCCCTGCCCCCACTGAACTATTTATCATTCCAGTCAGTGCACCATGACTTGTGTATCAAAGGCCGTGGCATGTGATATCCTGTCTGTGGCATGGTGCATATAAAAGATCCCTTGCTACTAATGGAAAAATGTAGCGGGTTTCCTCTCTAACACTATATGTCCAAATTACCAAATGTTTGACATCCAACAGCCGATGATTACTGGTAATAATCAATGTGCTCTAATGGTGTTGTTAAACAAAACAAACTTTCTTGATTGAGATGGGGAAAACAAAAACAATTGGAGAATGGGTTTGGTGAGGTGGTTTGATCATACAACACAACCAACTTCAGGCGAGTGCTCTACCGACTTAGCCAGATCCCACCCCTGCAAATACCTCAGATTTTAGTCGAGATCAAGTCAGATTTGTTCAGACTGTTTTCTGCCAACACTCACCACAAATTGTATGTTTCTCATGCCAGTGACCACAGGTAAGACATGCCACAATGTTCTTCTTGGGAATGGCAGCCTCAAAATGTTTAATTTTTCCAAACCTCCTTGTACGATTCACTTCTGACGATCTTCGAGTTTTGGGCACAGCTGCCCACAGAGTGCTACCAAAAATAGACTCTAGTAGAGATTGTTCATCGTGGTTGCTAGGTGACATTGGCCATTGGTGCCCAGCAGAACAAACCAGAGCTGGGTTTAGTCCTGAAAAGAAAAGGAAAAAAATGGATGATCATAGGAATTTAAATTTTGTTTGGTTGCCTAGAGCACACTGATTATAAACATCGGGCTACTGGTCTCAAACATGTGATAATTCTAACAGTTTTAGAGAAAACCTGCTAAATGTTTCCATTGGCAGCTAGGGATCTTTCATATGCCCTTTCCCACAGGCAAGATAGCACATACTACAGACTTTCAACCGCTGCAATTGCCCACAGCAAACAACAATGCTATGGAGTTTTTAGTTCTCTACAACACTTTTTTTTTTACCTTGGTTTATTATTCTTTGTTTTTTTGCCATGGACATTTTCTTATAATTTTGCAAGGGTTGCCTTTGACATACCAGTCATGGTTATAATGTACTATACCGAAAATTCAATATTCAGTTCCATCACCCTTGTCATCTAGTTGACAGGTACAATAGCCAATCACTATTAATAGTATTATTATATATCAAATTGGTGAGATAGAATGACAAGATAAATGTTTTTTGTTATGGTAAAAAATGACTGTCAATGATTATTATGGTATGAAATTACTTTTTACAATGGTATGAAGTGATCATGGTTTGAAATGTCTATGGTATGGAATGACAACGGTATGAATCAATTAGCAAAGAGTGTACACAACTCATGAAATAAATGAAAGGTTGTCCCATCTGGTAAGACTACAGCTCATGTAAAATATTCCTTGCAATTATTATGTAATGGAGTTGCCAATATGATGATTAAATGTTGCGACAAACAAATGTTAGACTCCAAATGTGCTTCGTTAAACAGTTAATTGTCATTCAATAAAAGTTTTTCCGAAAATAGTAACTCGCGATAATCTAGTCAGATGATACTAATTTTCGCACAAGTGTTTTCAACAGAATTAATATTTGGTCGCTAAGCTTCACATTTAAAATAAATATGTAATGTTATGAAAAGATGGTTCAATACCGGGAGGTCGCATTCCAGTCAACCAATAGTAAATTACTCGTTCAGTTTTCTGCATGAAGGACAAAAGTCGAGTCATGCTGCTGGGCGCAGCCATTTTGTGTCGTTCGTGCCCGAATTTTGCTTACAGAAAATATGATTGGTTAGAGAGATAGTTGCATCCAATAGTATAAGATCTAACAAAAGTATTAGAATCGAAGAACCAAACCAACATGACTGAACGATACAGCTTTTCGTTAACAACTTTTAGGTGAATCCATAGTTATTTTACGCTATTTTAATACATTTAGAAGTGATATTTTGCATGATTCTTTATCAGTAATGAAATACAGTTTTTTCCACACAGAATTCTGGTATTTTCATTTAAAAATTATTAATAAACAGGCCCAGGGTGATCACTCATTATTTTCTACCTTTTTATTTTATTTTATTTTATTTCATTATGATTATATATATATTTTTAATTCTCATCACAAAAATGGCCCTAAAGTCAGAACCACATTTTGTCCTGACAGAAATGGAGGGGGAAAAAACATTTCAAAGACACATACCATCGACGTCCCAAACTGCGTTCACCTAACGACAAAAACACGAATACGATATTTACGGAAATATTATTCTTTATTTTTCTGCAATGATACGTGAAACAAAATAGATTGCGATCAATTAACGTAAAAAATCAACAGTGTCGATGTAATTTTAAAACAAATCCATTCTAGTAAACAAAAGTGAAAAACCTTCCGGTAAACAGAAAAGAGTGCGACGTTTCTAAATGCTTTCAGGCGCATGCGTTTGCAAAGAGTATCGCAACAGGCATGTGCAGTTCGTCATTTTCTATTTTTAAGGCCACTGCATGAAAACATATATGTTTCTTAACTATGCACAATTGACGAACACTTAGTTTAATATTTTTTTTTAAAGGAAAAATTCAATTTGTCAAGCGTTCTGGTCCGGTCCGCGTTTTAACAACACACATCGTTAAAACTTTATGTCAGTACTGTTGGGCATTACGTTTATACCAGTGAATAGTTTGTAACATAATTTTTTTTTAATGAAGTGATTCATAATTAACACAATTTATACACTCAAAATTATTTACAATTATTATGAATGAATTATGAATGCTATTCACTACAATAGAGGCACAAAAATGTAGTATACCTTTTGCAGATCGAATATAATAATTGAAACAAATTCTAACAACAGGGGTCTTAAAAATCGTAAAAATTAAATCCTTTGGCCTTGTTGTTCTGGCACATGTGAGGTCATGTGACACGCACCAAATGTTAATCCATCTTTCTCCATTTTAAGTCAATTTCTACGAGTCATGTGGACCCGATATTGGTAATTTTAAGGAATAAACAAAAACGACTTCATAAAATTAATGGTTTTAGGAGTTTGTAAAGTTTTGTATTTAGATACTTTTCTGAACTTTATTGTTTATGAAAATGTTCCTGAACTGTGAAGAAAAACCTCATAAATGAACGACATGCGGATGACAACAAATTGGATGTTGATTGCATGAACCGTGCACAAGAAAACAAAGTGAACGGAATTTTTGAAGCATAACACAGTTAGGGATGTTTACGATACATGTTCCACATCTCTATAGTCATTTCATACCATCCATTTCATACCATACTAGTATTACTGCCTGGTCAATTCATGCCCTATTCATTTTGTACCATTGTAAAAAATCATTTCATACCAGTATATATCAAGCGAATTGACCATATTATAAAAGCAGTTGTACTGCATTTTTGCCACAAAGATGCAGTGTTTTTTGTTTTGTTTAACTTTATTTTGACAGTTGGAAATTCAGAACATGTTATTTCCATTTTACCAAGTTGACTAGACCCTCATTTAGTATTTAGTGCTACCTGTCAACTTCTACAGGTTGTCACCTATGTCAATCATATTGCAACGTCATGGTAATTAATATAACTGTCAAAAACATCAAACCAACATAATGGACTAAGAAAATATTTTGTTATTTATTAGGCCTTCTTTTTAAAATTTTGACTTGTTTCACAAAAAAGTTAATAGTTACAATTTGCAAGTAGTCACACACAAAAAAGACATGAACCAAAACAGTATAGTGTTTTGAGACACAGATTTCACATTTGTTAATTCACAAAATTAAATGGTTTATAAAGTCTAAAAAAGAAAAGGGAAAAAAAAGTGAGTTGCAGTTGATGTTTGCATCTAGTAGAAATTTGTTATTGTTATTTTGTAAAAGACACTACTGGGGTGATATCATGTCTCAAATGTACACATTTTTTATGGTGCGAAATGACCAAGGTACGAAATTACTTTTTGCAGTGGTACAAAATGACCAGGGTAAAAACTACCAGATTAGGTACGAACTGACTATGGTACGAAATAACCATGGTACGAATTGACTAGCAACCGATAAAAAGCATGTATATTTTTGCTGTCTGTCATTTTGCTTTATTATGGAATACTCTCCAAGAGGGGTGGAAGCCTCCGAAGTATGTGTATGATAATGACAACATGACGATTGCTTTATACCATAACACATTATAATGTTGTTAGATTACGTCACATCCTCCCACCCTTCTTGGAAAGTATTCCATAAAAAAACACCAAAATGGCTGCCAGCTAAAAATTGCATGCTTTTTGTCCTTGGAAGTACTTAACAAAGTCGATATAGGTGATATGGTTACCATCTAGTTCGTGGAATCTTTGTCACTGTAATGGTTTTTTCATGATTTCATGGTGGAAATTTACCAGTAATAAAAGTAGGAGAGTAAAATATTGAGGGAGAAATCTACCAGCAATTAAAGGTAGGAGAGTAATTTATTGTAGTTGTTGATAACTTTGTTTACTAGCCAACTGGCTAGTGAATGAAAAAGCCCACTAGCCAACTCGAGATTGCTACTCGCCAGGCAACATATCAAGTACTGGTACATGTATTAGTATGGATAATATATATTTTCCAAAACCAGGACATATTTTATTTATTTACTTTTGTTGACGGTATGCTACTTTATTTTTACTTAAACATGTTGTTTTAGGTGGGGGTATTACATGTTTAAGTATCTTGTTGATTGTGGAGCAACTGGATGTGCCAAAAAAATGTAGTAGACCGGCGGACTACTGGGTTTTGACATCTGGTAGCCCAGGCAATAAATTGGTAGCCAAAACAACTCAGGTTACAGCTAAGGTCGAGCCCTGAATACTCTCCATATCTGAAAATGTATTCCAGTGCAGGCCTCGGACAATTGAAAATTTGCATAATCCGTATACACATGTATGGGTTGCGCAAAAACTTTCAGGTAACCCAGTTAGTTTTTACGTGACCCGCATGACCATGTAAATTATGTCATAAGTTCATTGTGCACACAAACAAAAAATGGATTTCACAAAACTTCACTTAACATGAGCTATGCATGAACGGAACTTATCGCTTTCACAATTTTCCGAGGTCAGCCATGTGAGCCCTTGTCAGCATTACGACTAGCACTCAGGGGGGGGGGGACATTTTGTTTAGTATCGCGTCACGATTTGCAGCACAAGTTCCAGATATCGCTACATTTTTAAAACATTAAACTAGTTGCTAATCAATTTTCAATTGACTAGAAATATCACTAATCAAGATTTTAAAAGCAAAATGTTCAGTGGCACTGATAACTGAAAAAAAAACTATATTCATTTATTTAATTTTATTTTCGTGCTTATATCCAATTAAGGTTCAAGCACACTGTCCTGGGCACACACCTCAGCTATCTGGGCTGTTTGTCCAGGAAAGTTGGTTAGTTGTTACATGTAGCTGTTAGTGGTTAGTAATAGAGTAGAGGGTGTAGTGGTCTTACACCTACTCACCGAGTGGATAAAACTGTACCTACCAGACTTACGTCCAATGGCTTCACTACAACACAACGAGGCCGGTTGATAACAATATAACTGATTCACAAAGCAACCATTGCTTGATATAGTATGAATTAGTAAATAGAGTATTATAAACAAGTTAAGTATTATCAAATTTATGTCCCATGTGAAATAATTATGAAGATTATTTCATGAGGGACATCAATTTGATAATAACTGGCACCAAGTTTTTTTGTCTATTTATTACCCCAGGTTTTTTTCCTTCTAAAAGCCTTTTATTTTTATATATATATGTGTAAATAGAAACTATGTAAACCACTTTTAACACTGTTTTGGCACACTCTTAGAGTTTCTACCATTGTTACTTTGATGCAATCTAAAGCCCAATCTGATTAAAATTAGCTTTACTGGTCTACCAGTAGATCTAAAAGCATTGCGTGAACTTCCATGTCCAGGTGACATTTCATCTATAAATAATAATTTAAATATCGACCAATTACACTTTTGCCTTTTATAGCGTTATTCGGGAGTATACAAATTCTAAAAATAGCAGGCGAGACTATTTATGCAATAGGCGAACTTGTTGGTCTATTTCAACATTAAAAAAGGAGGAAAAGTGCAGTAATAAACTGTGGATTGTATACTAGTATAAATAGATTTTATGGCTATACCATCACGTTTTTTTTTCCCGTCTTGAAAACAAATTTGATATAAAATTTTATATTGAAATTAGTCTCCGGCATACTTCGTAATTCACCCGAATCATTTCATATACCCTCGGCATAATCCCAAATGTTTTCAAATTCTTTTCAAATCACTGACATGATTTTGCAAGTACGGTTTTGATTGATCGAATGGAAGGTCAGATGGACATGAGCTCCAATGGGCTGCTGTTAGATCTACAGGTAATAGTAATTAACCAGTGGAGCTAATTTTAATTAGATTGTCTAAAGCCCTGTACGGAATTCTGCTAAATTCACAGCTTCTTTTAGTTTAATTACCCAAGCTTAATTTATTTCAGTCCGTCGGGCAAGTTGGTGCAGATAGAATATGCACTGGCTGCTGTTGGAGCTGGGGCCCCATCGGTTGGAATTAAAGGTATGTTGTGGAAAGTAGTACTTGTATAATTATTAAAGGTATGTTGTGGAAAGTAGTACTTGTATAATTATTAAAGGTATGTTGTTGAAAGTAGTATTTGTATAATTATTAAAGGTATGTTGTTGAAAGTACTACTTGTATAATTATTAAAGGTATGTTGTGGAAAGTAGTATTTGTATAATTATTAAAGGTATGTTGTGGAAAGTAGTACTTGTATAATTATTAAAGGTATGTTGTGGAAAGTAGTATTTGTATAATTATTAAAGGGATGTTGTGGAAAGTAGTATTTGTATAATTATTAAAGGTATGTTGTGGAAAGTACTACTTGTATAATTATTAAAGGGATGTTGTGGAAAGTAGTACTTGTATAATTATTAAAGGTATGTTGTGGAAAGTACTACTTGTATAATTGTTAAAGGTATTTTGTGGAAAGTACTACGTGTATAATTATTAAAGGTATGTTGTGGAAAGTAGTACTTGTATAATTATTAAAGGTATGTTGTTGAAAGTAGTATTTGTATAATTATTAAAGGTATGTTGTTGAAAGTACTACTTGTATAATTATTAAAGGTATGTTGTTGAAAGTAGTATTTGTATAATTATTAAAGGTATGTTGTTGAAAGTACTACTTGTATAATTATTAAAGGGATGTTGTGGAAAGTAGTACTTGTATAATTATTAAAGGTATGTTGTGGAAAGTACTACTTGTATAATTATTAAAGGTATGTTGTGGAAAGTACTACTTTTATAATTATTAAAGGTATGTTGTTGAAAGTAGTATTTGTATAATTATTAAAGGTATGTTGTTGAAAGTAGTATTTGTATAATTATTAAAGGTATGTTGTTGAAAGTACTACTTGTATAATTATTAAAGGTTTTTTTTTGAAAGTATGTTGTGCAAAGTAGTGCATATGTATTTGTTAAAACGTGTTTTGGAAGGTAGTACAAGTGTACCTGTAATTGTTATGGTGTTTGCAGTGTTCGAGATTAACGGTATTCCAATATCCCGGGGAACCAGAATTTAATTTTGGATACCAGACTTCAAGAACCCAGTATCCCACCGGGATACCATACAATGCTGGGTTTTTTTTATAATCCTGTGTTTTTATTTTTCGCTAAACAATGAAAGTCGTCATGATTTACTGGTGAAGCTAAGTAACATAATTTTTTCGAGCTCATACCCAGTCTAATGCTATGCCATAACAATATCTCCCCCAATTCATACCCAGTCTAATGCTAATGCTATTGTTTTTGTTGGATGTTTCCTCCTTTCAAATTTTACTTGAGATATTGATTCCACATCTGCAGAAAATTTATACAGGTAGGTTTATCATTAATACTGTCAGAATCACTTATATATTCATGCTAAATATTAATTTGTGTTAGTATTATTCAAAAAGTAAATTCAGTTTGATTGCAAATTTCACGAATTCCGCAATTGCGGCGTTGCAATAGACTGGGAAAGAGAACAGTGTCGTCCAAGTTTGTTACGATGCTATTTATGAATTTCATTTAAGTGGGATACTAAATTCTCAGGTGGGATACCAGATTTTGAAATGTTAGTATCCAACTGGGATACTGTCCCAAATTTTTAATCTCAAACACTGGTTTCATCTTGCTAGTCTGTTTATAACATTCCAGTTTTTACCTAAGATTAGGAATCTATTTAAACGCAGTCTAGTCAAAAACTTGAAAACGGTCTGTGTTGTAAATGAAAATGAACTAGGGGGGGAAAAAGAACATGTCATCTTAAGGAAGGGTGGCTGGAACACCTATGTCCGTCCGTCGTCCTCATCCTCGTCCTCCTCCTCCTCCCCCCCCCCCCCCCCCCCCCCCCTAGTGTTCGACATTAACGGTATCCTGATATCCCGGGGATACCAGAATTTAATTTTGGATACCAGACTTCAAGAACCTAGTATCCCACCGGTATCATACCATATTATACTAAATTCTCAGGTGGGATGCCAGATTTTGAAATGTTAGTATCCAAATGGGATACTGCCCCAAAATTTTAATCTCGAACACTTAGATCTATTCCTGTAAGAAACAAAAAGTTATAATTTGTGGTTTTATAGTCTAAAAAAAGAGAGTGATTTTTGTTACGTTGTTTTCAGTGGTAGATGGGGTAGGACGTAGCTTGGTGTGTGGTTGTTGTTTTCAGTGGTAGATGGGGTAGGACGTAGCTTGGTGTGTGGTTGTTGTTTTCAGTGGTAGATGGGGTAGGACGTAGCTTGGTGTGTGGTTGTTGTTTTCAGTGGTAGATGGGGTAGGACGTAGCTTGGTGTGTGGTTGTTGTTTTCAGTGGTAGATGGGGTAGGACGTAGCTTGGTGTGTGGTTGTTGTTTTCAGTGGTAGATGGGGTAGGACGTAGCTTGGTGTGTGGTATGTTGTTTTCAGTGGTAGATGGGGTAGGACGTAGCTTGGTGTGTGGTTGTTGTTTTCAGTGGTAGATGGGGTAGGACGTAGCTTGGTGTGTGGTTGGTTTAGGATCGATGCCCATCGGTGTGCCCATTAGGCTATTTCTCATTCCGGCCAGTGCACCACGACTGGTATATCATATTATCAATGGCTGTGGTATGTGCTATACTGTCTGTGAGATGGTGCATATAAAAGATCTCTTGCTACTAATGGAAAAATAGGCGTGCGCTACAACAGCTTGTTCTGAATGTGCACGTAAAACCCTATGACCTGACCTGAATGGAAAAATATAGCAGGTTTCCCGTCTATGACTATATGTCAAAATTATCAAATGTTTGACATCCAATAGCCGATGATTAATAAATCGGTGTGCTCTTGTGTTGTCATTAAATAAAAACTTCTCTTTTTTCAGCGGTGAATGGTGTTGTGTTGGCGACGGAGAAGAAACAGAAATCCATCCTGTATGATGAACACAGCATCCACAAAATTGAGATGTTGACGAAGAACATCGGTATGGTCTACAGTGGAATGGGGCCCGACTACAGGTAACTGTCCGAAACGCCCCACGCCTTCGACATCGCTGGGGGCAGGATTTAGCTCAGTTGGTTGAGTGCTCGCCTGTTATGCTTTTGTCACAGGATCGAACCACCTCAGTGGATCCATTCAACCGATTAGGGTTTTCCTCATTCCAACCAGTGCACCACAACTGGTCATGGGTCATGGTATGTGCTTTCCTGTCTGTGGCAAAGTGCATATAAAAGATCCCTTTGATGTAGTAGGAAAAATGTATCGGATTTCCTCAATCTGATTAAAATTAGCTCTACTGGTCTACCAGTAGATCTAACAGCATTGCGTGGACTCCCATGTCCAGGTGACATTTCATCTATATATAACAATTTAAATATCGACCAATTACACTTCACCTTTTAGAGCGTTATTCAGGAGCATACAAATTCTAAAAATATCGGGCCAGACTATTTGTGCAATAGGCAAACTTGTTGGTCTATTTTAATATTGAAAAAAAACAGAGAAAAAAGTGTAGTAATAAACTCTGGATTCTATACTAGTATAAACAGATTTTATGGCTATACCATCATGGGGTTTTTTTGTCATTGGGCTATTTCTCGTTCCAGCCAGTGCACCACAACTGGTATATCAAAGGCTGTGGTATGTGCTATCCTGTCTGTGGGATGGTGCATATAAAAGATCTCTTGCTATTAATGGAAAAAATTGTAGCGGGTTTCCTCTCTATGACTGTTAAAATGACCATATGTTTGAAATCCAATAGCCGATGTTTAATAAATCAATGTTCTCTAGTGGTGTCGTTAAACAAAATGAACTTTATTTTTCTTTCTTTCTTTCTGTATATATCTATTTTAGTTTGTTTATATTTATTTATTTTGTTTGTGTTGCAGAGTTTTGGTTCGAAGGGCTCGTAAGCTGGCTCAGCAGTATTACCTGACGTACTGTGAGGAGATTCCTACCGCCCAGCTAGTTCAACGAGTAGCAACTGTGATGCAGGAGTTCACCCAGTCAGGGTACGCAGTCTTTATTACATACCCATTTACCCTTACTCTAGTACTGTGAGGAGATTCCTACCGCCCAGCTAGTTCAACGAGTAGCAACTGTGATGCAGGAGTTCACCCAGTCAGGGTACAGTCTTTATTACACACCCATTTACCCTTACTATAGTACTGTGAGGAGATTCCTACCATTCAGTTCACCCAGGCAGGGTCCGCAGTCTTATTACATACTCATTTAACCTTACTATAGTACTGTGAGGAGATTCCTACCGCCCAGCTAGATCAACGAGTAGCGACTGTGATGCAGGAGTTCACCCAGTCAGGGTACAGTCTTTATTACACACCCATTTAACCTTACTATAGTATTGTGAGGAGATTCCTACCATTAGTTCACCCAGTCAGGGTACAGTCTTTATTACACACCCATTTAACCTTACTATAGTACTGTGAGGAGATTCCTACTATTAGTTCACCCAGTCAGGGTACAGTCTTTATTACACACCCATTTAACCTTACTATAGTACTGTGAGGAGATTCCTACCATTAGTTCACCCAGTCAGGGTACAGTCTTTATTACACACCCATTTAACCTTACTATAGTGCTGTGAGGAGATTCCTACCATTAGTTCACCCAGTCAGGGTACAGTCTTTATTACACACCCATTTAACCGTACTATAGTACTGTGAGGAGATTCCTACCATTAGTTCACCCAGTCAGGGTACAGTCTTTATTACACACCCATTTAACCGTACTATAGTACTGTGAGGAGATTCCTACCATTAGTTCACCCAGTCAGGGTACAGTCTTTATTACATACCCATTTAACCGTACTATAGTACTGTGAGGAGATTCCTACCATTAGTTCACCCAGTCAGGGTACAGTCTTTATTACACACCCATTTAACCGTACTATAGTACTGTGAGGAGATTCCTACCATTAGTTCACCCAGTCAGGGTACAGTCTTTATTACACACCCATTTAACCTTACTATAGTATTGTGTGGAGATTCCTACCATTAGTTCACCCAGTCAGGGTACAGTCTTTATTACACACCCATTTAACCTTACTATAGTATTGTGTGGAGATTCCTACCATTAGTTCACCCAGTCAGGGTACAGTCTTTATTACACACCCATTTAACCTTACTATAGTGCTGTGAGGAGATTCCTACCATTAGTTCACCCAGTCAGGGTACAGTCTTTATTACACACCCATTTAACCTTACTATAGTATTGTGAGGAGATTCCTACCATTAGTTCACCCAGTCAGGGTACAGTCTTTATTACACACCCATTTAACCTTACTATAGTATTGTGAGGAGATTCCTACCATTAGTTCACCCAGTCAGGGTACAGTCTTTATTACACACCCATTTAACCTTACTATAGTATTGTGAGGAGATTCCTACCATTAGTTCACCCAGTCAGGGTACAGTCTTTATTACACACCCATTTAACCTTACTATAGTATTGTGAGGAGATTCCTACCATTAGTTCACCCAGTCAGGGTACAGTCTTTATTACACACCCATTTAACCGTACTATAGTACTGTGAGGAGATTCCTACCATTAGTTCACCCAGTCAGGGTACAGTCTTTATTACATACCCATTTAACCTTACTATAGTATTGTGTGGAGATTCCTACCATTAGTTCACCCAGTCAGGGTACAGTCTTTATTACATACCCATTTAACCTTACTATAGTATTGTGTGGAGATTCCTACCATTAGTTCACCCAGTCAGGGTACAGTCTTTATTACACACCCATTTAACCTTACTATAGTACTGTGAGGAGATTCCTACCATTAGTTCACCCAGTCAGGGTACAGTCTTTATTACATACCCATTTAACCTTACTATAGTACTGTGAGGAGATTCCTACCATTAGTTCACCCAGTCAGGGTACAGTCTTTATTACATACCCATTTAACCTTACTATAGTACTGTGAGGAGATTCCTACCATTAGTTCACCCAGTCAGGGTACAGTCTTTATTACACACCCATTTAACCTTACTATAGTATTGTGAGGAGATTCCTACCATTAGTTCACCCAGTCAGGGTACAGTCTTTATTACACACCCATTTAACCTTACTATAGTATTGTGTGGAGATTCCTACCATTAGTTCACCCAGTCAGGGTACAGTCTTTATTACACACCCATTTAACCTTACTATAGTATTGTGTGGAGATTCCTACCATTAGTTCACCCAGTCAGGGTACAGTCTTTATTACACACCCATTTAACCTTACTATAGTATTGTGAGGAGATTCCTACCATTAGTTCACCCAGTCAGGGTACAGTCTTTATTACACACCCATTTAACCTTACTATAGTGCTGTGAGGAGATTCCTACCATTAGTTCACCCAGTCAGGGTACAGTCTTTATTACACACCCATTTAACCTTACTATAGTATTGTGAGGAGATTCCTACCATTAGTTCACCCAGTCAGGGTACAGTCTTTATTACACACCCATTTAACCTTACTATAGTATTGTGAGGAGATTCCTACCATTAGTTCACCCAGTCAGGGTACAGTCTTTATTACACACCCATTTAACCTTACTATAGTATTGTGTGGAGATTCCTACCATTAGTTCACCCAGTCAGGGTACAGTCTTTATTACACACCCATTTAACCTTACTATAGTACTGTGAGGAGATTCCTACCATTAGTTCACCCAGTCAGGGTACAGTCTTTATTACACACCCATTTAACCGTACTATAGTACTGTGAGGAGATTCCTACCATTAGTTCACCCAGTCAGGGTACAGTCTTTATTACACACCCATTTAACCTTACTATAGTATTGTGTGGAGATTCCTACCATTAGTTCACCCAGTCAGGGTACAGTCTTTATTACATACCCATTTAACCTTACTATAGTATTGTGTGGAGATTCCTACCATTAGTTCACCCAGTCAGGGTACAGTCTTTATTACACACCCATTTAACCTTACTATAGTACTGTGAGGAGATTCCTACCATTAGTTCACCCAGTCAGGGTACAGTCTTTATTACACACCCATTTAACCTTACTATAGTACTGTGACGAGATTCCCACCATTCAGTTCACCCAGTCAGGGTACAGTCTTTATTACACACCCATTTAACCTTACTATAGTACTGTGAGGAGATTCCTACCATTAGTTCACCCAGTCAGGGTACAGTCTTTATTACACACCCATTTAACCTTACTATAGTACTGTGAGGAGATTCCTACCATTAGTTCACCCAGTCAGGGTACAGTCTTTATTACATACCCATTTAACCTTACTATAGTACTGTGAGGAGATTCCTACCATTCAGTTCACCCAGTCAGGGTACAGTCTTTATTACACACCCATTTAACCTTACTATAGTATTGTGAGGAGATTCCTACCATTAGTTCACCCAGTCAGGGTACAGTCTTTATTACATACCCATTTAACCTTACTATAGTACTGTGTGGAGATTCCTACCATTAGTTCACCCAGTCAGGGTACAGTCTTTATTACATACCCATTTAACCTTACTATAGTATTGTGAGGAGATTCCTACCATTAGTTCACCCAGTCAGGGTACAGTCTTTATTACACACCCATTTAACCTTACTATAGTATTGTGAGGAGATTCCTACCATTAGTTCACCCAGTCAGGGTACAGTCTTTATTACACACCCATTTAACCGTACTATAGTACTGTGTGGAGATTCCTACCATTAGTTCACCCAGTCAGGGTACAGTCTTTATTACACACCCATTTAACCTTACTATAGTACTGTGTGGAGATTCCTACCATTAGTTCACCCAGTCAGGGTACAGTCTTTATTACACACCCATTTAACCTTACTATAGTACTGTGAGGAGATTCCTACCATTAGTTCACCCAGTCAGGGTACAGTCTTTATTACATACCCATTTAACCTTACTATAGTATTGTGAGGAGATTCCTACCATTAGTTCACCCAGTCAGGGTACAGTCTTTATTACATACCCATTTAACCTTACTATAGTACTGTGAGGAGATTCCTACCATTAGTTCACCCAGTCAGGGTACAGTCTTTATTACACACCCATTTAACCTTACTATAGTGCTGTGAGGAGATTCCTACCATTAGTTCACCCAGTCAGGGTACAGTCTTTATTACATACCCATTTAACCTTACTATAGTAAAAAGAAGTTTGTTTTGTTTAACGACACCACTGGAGCACATTGATTAATTAATCATCGGCTGCTATAGTAAAAAAAAGACAATTCTGACCATGCAATAAAACACATTGTACTGAACATATGTGTGATACAAAATCTTGCATGCATAGTACTTGTTCACCTGAAGTTTTGTTTTGTTTAACGACACCACTAGAGCATATTGATTTATTAATCATTGGCTATTGGATGTCAAACATTTGGTATTTTTGACATATAGTCATAGAAGAGAGGAAACCTGCTACATTTTTCCATTTGTAGCAAGGGATCTTTTATATCCCACAGACAGGATGGTACATACCAGAGCCTTTGGTAAACCAGTCGTGGTGCATTGGCTGGAACGAGAAATAACCCAATGGGCCCACCGATGGGGATCGATCCCAAACCAATCGCGCATCAAGCGAGCACTTCACCACTGGGCTACATCCCGGCCAGTGTTCACGTGAACGACATTGTGTCCCTAGCCAGGATGTTCAGCATTCTGTCTAGACGAAGTAAGTTGTGTTATTTAATTAAACTTTTCTTGATCATAATAGAAAAAGGTGGTATGTAATAAATGCGTGGGGACACCGAATAGCCAATATGTATTTTTGTGCTGGTGTGTCATTAAACATTCATTCATTCAAATGCGTGGGTGTTATTGATGCTTCATTGCTGACGTGCTGCACTAGTGTGGGATGGGCTTTATCATTGTTGGGTATTTTTTAATAATATCATTTAGTGATTTTTTATTTTAATTTTGTTTGTTTTTTTACAGAGGTGTCCGTCCCTTTGGTGTATCACTGCTGCTGGCAGGGTGGGATGAAGAGGATGATTCTCCTTACCTCTACCAGTGTGACCCTTCTGTAAGTGTGGAACATAGAATATTAGTTACCTCTACCAGTGTGACCCTTCTGTAAGTGTGGAACATAGAATATTAGTTACCTCTACCAGTGTGACCCTTCTGTAAGTGTGGAACATAGAATATTAGTTACCTCTACCAGTGTGTGACCCTTCTGTAAGTGTGGAATATAGAATATTAGTTACCTCTACCAGTGTGACCCTTCTGTAAGTGTGGAATATAGAATATTAATTACCTCTACCAGTGTGACCCTTCTGTAAGTGTGGAATATAGAATATTAATTACCTCTCCCAGTCTGACCCTTCTGTAAGTGTAGAATGTAGAATATTAATTACCTCTCCCAGTCTGACCCTTCTGTAAGTGTAGAATGTAGAATATTAGTTACCTCTACTAGTGTGACCTGTCTGTAAGTGTGGAATATAGAATATTAATTCCTCTATCAGTGTTGCCCATCTAGTGTAGGACTTCAAATATTAGAACATAGACGCAGAATATTAATTACCTCTACCAGTG
>NC_054709.1:13217546-13317546 GCF_016097555.1 Gigantopelta aegis | reverse complement strand
GGGATGGGTAGCACTGTTTTTGTTGCAGACGTTTTTAGCATTTACACTCTATTACCAAGTGACTGTCTTCACAGGTCAATACTTCAAAACTGTAGGTAAATGGAAGTTGGCTCACATACGTTTTACCTCTTTGCTAACATAGGTGTTGAGGAAGAGGGCAGAAAAGCATTGCAGCCTTGCCACACACACACACACCCACCCCCCACCCCCACCCCAGGATTGAAGATTATGCAATGACCATCCCCACCCACCCCAAGTTTAAAAACAAAATTAATATGCTACTGCCCATCCCTAGTTGGTTGTATGTGTGATTTTGCTTATGGCCCAGAACAGTGTATCTTCCCCCACCCACCCACTATTGAAGATTATGCATTTCCCCTCCCTCTGTTGAAAAGCCCCTTTTCATGCTTATGGCCCAGAAAATCGCAGACGATTAATAAATCAATATGCTATATTGGTGTCATTAATTAAAACAAACTTCTTATGACTCTGAACAGCTTCCTTATATCTCGAGTAGGAATAAGTACAAATATAAATCTACAATGACAACATTCTATGTACAAATCATTTTCTACCAGGTACTCTTCGTGAAAATGCTGAAAAGGGAGGGTCAGTTTTGTTTTACGATTGCAATCATTGCGTCGGTGGACATCTCGTATTTTATGATCTGGCCACTCATGTACCGCAAAACAGCAGCCAATCGGCGGACATGTCATAAAGACATTGTCGGTGTGTTTCTTGTAATCACTCAACTTATCGTCTGCTGTTGTGAATAAATTATAAAGAGATGTCGGTCATCGTTTGTTCTCGGTGTCTAATTTTACGTGTTTAAAAGTATTTTTAAAAATACGCGTGCAAGCCTGAATTACTCCATACACACACACCAGAGGCGGATCTAGGGGTGCAAGGGCCCGCCCCCCTCCCTAAATTTTGCAACAGTTATAATTTTATTATCTATTAATTTTCTTCTTTTTTTATGATCCTCTCCAATCCTCCCCCAAAGTTCCATTGGCATTCCATTCCGCCTCATGTCATTGGGGCCCCCTTAAATGGATTTTTTGGATCTGCCACTGCACACACACACACAACCATACAAAAAAAACAGAAGGCAAGAAAAGAAGACCAAAAACGGAAATAATGTTTTAACGACACCTCAGCACATTTTAAACTAGCTATTTGGTATAGGTTGCGTATAGTTACTTTAACATTTAGTCGATAAATACTAATAAGGGAGTAAAATATAAACCTCCCCTCAAAAACATTGCAAAGTGTAGCCTTTCCTTATTTAAAAACTATTTCTCCTTCCAGCGAGTACACCACAACTGGTATATCAACGGTCGTGGTATGTGATATCCTGTCTGTAGGATGAAGCATATAAAAGGTCCCTTGCTACTAATGAAAAAAAAATGTAGCGGGTTTCTGCTCTAAGACTGTCCAAATTACCAATAGCCGATGATTAATGAATCGATGTGCTCTAGGGGTATCGTTAAACAAAAACTTCAACCGTCTTTAGGTGGAATCTCACACATTGAAACATTTGCGTTGTGGTACATTCGCTTCTTGATCTTCGAGATCCTTTATCTCACACACAGACACACATACGGACAGAGACCGACACACAGACACGTACAGACACACACACATACAGATATACACAGACACGCGCATACAGACCGATACACACACATACGTACACATACAGACACACACACACACAGAGAGACAAACACACAGACAGACGGACACACACATACAGACAGACACAAACACACACCTAGAAACACGGTTTAGACCCTCTGCATAAATTCCTGCGCACTCGCTTGAATTGAATAATTGGATAGTTTATTTTGACGAAATTTCAATATAGGTCTACTCATTACTCCAGGGCCGAGTTTAGCCATTTCGGCATAATCACGCACGTTCGTCTGGAAAGTAATGGTTATCTAGACCAGCTCTATTTATGTTTTGATGGCATTTTCCTGTTTAAACATCATAAACTTTGGCTACGCTCTGTCATAACCGTATCCAAATGTGTGTTGCAGATCTGTAGATTAAGTAACCTTAAGTGTCCATTTCCACGGGCTGAAACTAGGGTCTGAGACCAAATGATCACATTCAGCGACCAGTCAACTAGGTTAGTCCGCGAACGTTAGCGGCGCTCGTTGTCGCTGAACACGGACATGCTTTATTTAATAACCATCTGGCCTCAGATTACAGTTATCTTCCCATTTGGTTGTCGAAAATCCGGAAGTTTGACCGCGCAAGTAGTCTGCTGTTTGACTGATTATTTCATGGCAGACAGCTATGAAGTGGCAACTGTTTGACTGAAGTGACAGGGGATAGCATGTAGTTTGTAAACATGTGTAACTTGCTGACATTGGAGACTTGTTTGTGGTAATTCCGGCCCATGCAAAAGTAGTGCTTTTTGTGTAAAATGGGTGTACTCCGGCCTGGTTTAGAGGGTGTGTCTGTTTAAACCAATATGCTGGGAGAAAGAGCTGGACAACAGGGGTTGTCCTTTTCAGGGTATGTGTCCCCCATGCAGGCAAAGGTACATACAAAACTTCACGGGCCTGCTGATATTAATAAAAATGTTATAGCCACTAAGGCTATATAGAAACATATAGCGAAATTAATTGTGGTCTGAGGCCATCTTCGTTCGAACGACAGCGAGCGACATTAACTTTCGCGAACTATTTGATTGGTCGTTGGGTTCATATAGTACACTGGCGTAGGAAGCGGGATATTTTGCTTTATATTTGCTTTATAATATACACACACTTTTTGGCACCTTCCTACGCCACTGTGGTTGGGTTTAACACGAAACGCATAAACCAGTCTAGCGAACATTCAACCCACTTTAACTTTCAGAACGCAGCCCATTTTAGGCCTCTGTGGTAGGCACCTAAATTGGCTACAGATATATAGTATCATTTGTGCAGTAACCCGAGCAAGGCCTCTTTTGATGGTTCTACCACTTGTGTTGAGTGACGAGTGGAATGGAGTCTAAACATAGACTCAATGATTCAAATATAGACTCTTCTTGCTGTTCTCATTTATCTCAGTGCACCTCCTAATCAGAGACTCGCAAAGGTTCCTGTCTGGTCTGTTCTAAATATAATAGCATAGACGTATGGGATGATACTTTACGCGTGGGGGGGGGGGGGGGGGGGGGGGGGGGGGGTGAATTTGACCTGAATTGTTTTAAGGTGCACTGATTTCCACGGAAACCCTACTTTTGAGACTATATATCATATGTGGCAAAAGTTACATTTACATGTAACACACAAGAACCAGGGCCGTAGCTTGGATTTTTTGTTTGGGGGGGGGGGGGGGGGGGGGCAGATGAATTCTTGAAACGAACGAGCATTAAATCGCCAGAGACTAGGTGGTCCCGGTGCATGGCTCCACCCCACCCCACCCCCGGAAATATTGAAATCTAGAGGCTCTGAAATACCATTTTGCAGCCATTTCAAGGAGGTTTACATACTTAAAAAGTCAATATTCAATATCAATAACTAGCAAACTGTCATGTTAATTTAACTACGGATCTGAAAATCTGTAACATACATAGCAAACGGGAGGGGTTTAGCTCAGTCGGTTGAGTGCTCGGTGGTTCCATTCAACTACATGTAGTTGCGGTTTTCTTCTTGTTACAACCAGTGCACCACGGCTGGACAAATGCCGTGGTATGTGTTTTCCTGTCTGTGGGAAAGTGCCTATAAAAGATCACTTTCTGCATTAGAAAAAAATGTAGCGGGTTTCCTCTGATGACTAGTCAGAATTACCAAATGTTTGACATCCAATAGCCGATGATTAATTAATCAATGTGCTCCAGTGATGTCTTTAAATAAAACAAACTAACTTTAACTTTTACATAGCAAACACTTATTATTAAATTAATAACCCCTTGCTTATAGCCTAACGGACGATTAAGTAAACGTTGCAATTATATCGTATGAAGTCGATATATTGTTTTTAATTTAGGCCTATTTATTTATTTATTTATTTATATTTTTTTAATATCCAATATTGTAATACATATTAGGTATAATTGCAACAAACATTATTTAAACTTTTAAGAAAGAAAGAATATAAAAAGTTACATAAAATTTAAATGTGTCTGTGTATGCCTTATTATATTCGTTTAAATATATAAGTATCTCATTTGAAACCGTCGCAGTCAGTGCCACACGACTATCTAGTGTAGGCTATCAAAGGCTATCAAAGATCCTTTGCTGCTAATGGAAAATAACTGATTTTATCGAACACTTTATGTCAAAAATGACCAAATATTTGATAATCCAACAGTTGATGATTAATAAATCAATGTACTCTAGGTCAGATCACGATTATTGGCAGGCGCGGATCTAGGGGAAGGTGTTGGGGTGCGCAATGTTATAAAAAAAAAAGGTGTTTAACAGGTTAATGCAATGAGTTTTTAAAGGGGTACACGCGTGTGTGTAATCTCCCTCCCTCTCTCTCTCTCTCTCTCTCTCTCTCTCTCTCTCTCTCTCTCTCTCTCTCTCTCTCTCTCTCTAGCCCTCTAGCTGTCTCTCTCTCTCTCTCTCTCTCTCTCTCTCTCTAGCCCTCTCTCTCTCTAGATCCCTCACTCCCCTCTCTCCTCTCTCTCTCTCTCTCTCTCTCTCTCTCTCTCTCTCTCTCTCCTTTTCTCTCTCTAGCCCTCTGGCTCTCTCTCTCTAGCCTTCTCTCTCTCTCTCTCTCTCTCTCTCTCTCTCTCTCTCTCTCTCTCTCTCTCTCTCTCTCTCTAGCCTTCTAGCTCTCTCTCTCTCTCTAGCCCCCTCTCTTCTCTCTCTCTAGCCCTCACTCCCTCTCCCCCCCCCCCCTCTCTCTCTCTCCTCTCTCTCTCTATAGCTCTCTCTCTCTAGCCCTCACTCCCTTTCGCTCTCTCTCTCTCCTTTTCTCTCCCAAGCGCTATACCTCTCTCTCTCTCTAGCCCTCTAGCTCTCTCTCTCTCTAGCCTTCTAGCTCTCTCTCCTCTCTCCCCTACCCCTGTCCTTGTCTCTCTCTCTCTCTCTCTCTCTCTCTCTCTCTCTCTCTCTCTCTCTCTCTCTCTCTCTCTCTCTCTCTCTCTTTTGAGTCTTTTTATACTGTTGGGTTTTTTGGGGAGGTGGCGAGAGGGAGGGAGATCACCATATATGTAATAATTGTTAGTGGAGTTTTGAATTCTCCGAACATTAGCCCTATGAATGCTCTTTTTTAATATTGCATCCCTTAGAAAAATGCTCCATCTGCCAGTGACTAGTCTTAAATCGACTACAGACAATAATTCGCAGTTATTCACGCAAATTAAACTGATAATTTTCACAATAATGCGTCGATTTTAATAACCGCACATAAAGTTAGTTCAAGTACACGTAGGCGTTTAAATTGCACGTAGCCTATGTCCGTTTCTGTATTTTAAAATCGCAGTCCTTAATTTCAGTCTGTGGAAATAAACACCAAGTTTTGTTGATCTACAACCCTGAAACAGTTATAAAGTTACAATAAAGTGAAACAAGAGTCTAACGTTCAAACAGGAAATGTTATCCTTTAAAAATAGACTGGAGATCGTCTCCATGACTGTTACTTCGTATGTGCGTGACCGGCCTCGGTGGCGTCGTGGTTAGGCCATTGGTCTACAGGCTGGTAGGTACCGGGTTCGGATCCCAGTCGAGGCATGGAACTTTTAATCCAGATACCAATTCCAAATCCTGAGTGAGTGCTCCGCAAGGCTGAATGGGTAGGTGTAAACCACTTGCACCGACCATTGATCCATAACTGGTTCAATAAAAGCCATGGTTTGTGTTATCCTGCCTGTGGGAAGTGCAAATAAAAGATCCCTTGCTGCTAATCGGAAGAGTAGCCCATATAGTGGCGACAGCGGGTTTCCTCTCAAAATCTGTGTGGTCCTTAACCATATGTCTGACGCACTCAACACATTTTATTTACGGTTATATGGCGTCGGACATATGGTTAAGGACCACACAGATATTGAGAGAGGAAACCCGCTGTCGCCACTTCATGGGCAGCTCTTTTCGATTAGCAGCGAGGGATCTTTTATATGCACCATCCCACAGACAGGATAGCACATACCATGGCCTTTGTTGCACCAGTTGTTGAGCACTGGCTGGAACGAGAAATAGCCCAACGGGGCCACCGACGGAAATCGATCCTAAACTGACCGCGCATCAAGCGAGCGCTTTACCACTGCTGGGCCCCTTTAATCGTTCAGATTATTAGTAACCCAGGCCTATTTACGAAATTATTGGAAGATAAAATTCAGTTTGGGATATTGCAAACATTAAGAAGATTAGGGGCCTCATTCACAAAGATCTCTTAAGTTCAGCTAGACAACAAAGCATACTCTGCGCAAGTCTTTTAGCATTGCACTGCGAGATCGCAAAGTAGCGAGAGTTTAGTGAATTAGACCCCAGAAACACATTGTATATACAGTAAAGTTAAAGTTTGATTTGTTTACCGACACCACTAGAGCACATTGACTAATAATTGTCTATTGGATGTCAAACATTTAATAATTCTGAAACGTAGTCATCAATCGAAACCCGCTAATTTTTTCCCGATGCAGCAATGGATTATTTACATGCACTTTCGCACAGACAGGAAAGCACATACTAGGGCCTTTGTCCAGTTGTGGTGCACTGGTTGGAACAAGAAAAAATTATCAGCTGAGTGAATTCACCGAGGTGGTTCGATCCTGCGACGCAAGCACCTCAAGCGAGTACTTAACCGACTGAGCTTAATCCCGCCCCTGTATGTATATACATGCAGTAGTGCTGGGTATTTCCAAAATATTCGTATTGCGATATATTGCGATACAGGAACCTGAATTGCGATACGTACCACGGTATATTGCGATACAGGAACCGGAATTGCGATACGTACCACGGTATATTGCGACACAGGAACGTGAATTGCGATATATTGCGATACAGGAACCTGAATTGCGATACGTACCGCGATACAGGAACCTGAATTGCGATACGTACCACGATATATTGCGATACAGGAACCTGAATTGCGATATATTGCGATACGTACCGCGATATATTGAGATACGCGAACCTGAATTGCGATATATTGCGATACATGAACCTGAATTGCGATACGTACCACGATATCTTGCGATACAAGAACCTGAATTGCGATACATACCACGATATATTGCGATACATGAACCTGAATTGCGATACGTACCACGATATATTGCGATACATGAACCTGAATTGCGATACGTACCACGATATATTGCGATACAGGAAACTGACTTGCGATATATTGCGATACGTACCGCGATATATTGAGATACGAGAACCTGAATTGTGATATATTGCGATACATGAACCTGAATTGCGATACGTACCACGATATCTTGCGATACAAGAACCTGAATTGCGATACGTACCACGATATATTGCGATACATGACCCTGAATTGCGATACGTACCACGATATATTGCGATACATGAACCTGAATTGCGATACGTACCACGATATATTGCGAAGACTAGTTTTCAATTATTAGAATTTATAATCAATGTGCTCAATGTGCTCTAATTTTATGTACATTTTGTACAACTAAATAAAAGTATACAACAGTCTATCAAATCATGATTGTTTCTTTTCTTAAACTGGAAGTTTTTTGTTTACAAATACAATACGTGTGACTAACACACGTACAAAATATATACGGCCAATATACCGGTTCGCTAGAAAAATATCGTGGTACGTATTGTTTAAAATTCATATTGAGGTGTACCGGTAAACCGGTTGGGGAGGGACGGAGCCCAGTCGTAAAGCCCTCGCTTGATGCGCGGTCGGTTTGGGATCGATCCTCGTCGGTGGGCCCATTGGACTATTTGTCATTCGAGCCAGTGCATCACGAACGGTATATCATAGGCGGTGGTATGTGCTGTCCTGTCTATTGGATGGTGCATATAAAATAGCCCATGCTACTAATGGGAAAATGTAGCGGGTTTCCTCTGTAAGACTATATGTAAAAATTACCAAAATGTTTGACATCCAATAGCCGATGATTAATAAATCAATGTGCTCTAGTGGTGTCGTTAAACAAAACAAACTTCTTGTGGTATACAGATTTTACTGCGCATTTCAATTATACAGACACTGATATTCTAAAGAAGGAAGTGTATTAATTGTAGCCGTTAACAAAAAGCTCATTATTAGTTAACATATCTTGTATTACAAAAAACCACCCACCAGACAATATAGATCATGCGTGTAAGTTAAACGCCTACGTGTACTTGAAATAACTTTATCTACAGGTATTGAAATCGACGCATTGTCGGAAAAGTAGCAGTTTTATTTGCGTTACTCGGGGGAAAATTTTATAAAATTAAGTATGTTAAAAGAAGGGGGATTTGTTTATGTAGGTGTTCCTTCTTTCTTTTTTTTTTTTTTTTTTTTTTGGTCTGGGGTTGTTTTTGTTTAGTTTTTTTAATATTTTAAAATTCTATTTTTAAAAAAAATGGGGTGGTGGGTGGTGAGATCGAGTCTGCTGTGCGTATAAGTGCATATGTTGCTTTTATCTTGTAATCCATGGCCTCACCAGGACAGGACAGCTTTTTAGCTGGTTGGGGTATGCAAGGTCATCGGAGACGCTTAAGTCAAGGTGAAATAGTTGTTTTCTACCTGCGACTTGCGCGCTCGAACAAACAAACCGCAAACGTGTAAATCTTCCATTTACATACAGGATAAAGCCAAACATTTGAAGACACCTGCGGAAAGCCGGGCAGTAGGATTCGCCGCTGTTTAGTGCACGCAGCTTTTGTGTTACCACAAAACCCCCCGTCTCCAGAAAATATCCAGAGAAACACACAACCATTGCAAATTGTAACGGCGTTCGTGTTTGCTAGAGCCTCTTTTGTTTGTTTGTTTGTTTGTTTTCAGGTGTAAACAACACGGGTCGTATAATCTTACCTCGTAAGTGAAAATATAATAGTGCAAGCGCTGACCTGTTTGCGGTGTTATACTAATGGCGAGTTATTGAATACTAACTTATATCATACTAGTAGTATGCTTCATTTGACTGGGTTGTGTGATGGGTCGCATGATCGATTGCCTTCGATTGAATTGGGTGCTCTCTCTCTCTCTGTCTCTGTCTCTGTCTGTCTCTGTCTCTCTCTCTCTCTCTCTCTCTCTCTCTCTCTGTCTGTCTCCCCTCCCTCTCCTCTCTCTCTCTCTCTCTCTCTCTCTCTCTCTCTCTCTCTCTCTCTCTCTCTCTCTCTCTCTCTCTCTCTCTCTCTCTCTGTGTCTCCCCTACCCGCCTACACACACACACCACCCCGCCCTCTTGTCTTGTACGCTTATGAATTAACAGGGGTGGGGTATCTAGAATGTAGTGAACGAAGTTAATGAGTCGAGATATGCTCCCTCGGAAAAAGTATTGAAAAACAAAACTGACTAAGCAGGAGGGGGTTTCGACCCCCGAAACCCACCCTCTTCACAAGCGCCTACATAATGTGTCATTACGGCGATTTTGTGTGTGACTTAGGCCTACATGTCATCTTGAGACGTGGAAAACTAGCATGCACGTTGGAGTTAAGTGATTGCTGAACAACCACTTGTGCCTGTTCTGGGTCAAGTGAATCGCCTTTTGAACAATGTAATACTACAAATTTCATGTGACCTAGATTATCGTTTACGCTAAATGACATTAAAGGGACATTTCTGAGTTTGCTGCATTTTAAGATGTTTCCTACTAATAAAATATTTCTACGATTAAACTTACATGTTAAATATATTTTCTTGTTTAAAATATCAGTGGCTTAATATTTGTAAGATGCCCAATCTGGATTTTGTCTTCAAATATTTTCGTACGTTCAAAAACAAAGCATTTTTTAGGAAATAAAATGAAATTTATATTTGATATGTAATTACAATCGTTAAGAAGTCTCTGTTAGTCGATAACATCTTTAAAATTGCAGCAAACTCAGGAATGTCCCTTTAAGGATGAGAGCGAGAGAGAGAGAGAGAGAGAGAGAGAGAGAGACAGAGTAAGAGTGAAATAGGGGGGGGGGGAGAGACCGTGTGTGTGTGTGTGTGTGTGTGTGTGTGTGTTAATGTGAATGATCTATTCTACAGTAAAATAATTACAATATACTCGAGATTTCTAGACATAAATATAATTCACTCGAGGAATGGCAATATAGTATTTTCCTGACAACAAGATGGACACGACTTTTCTAGAGCATTGAGTCTTGCCTATGGTACGGGTTCTAGTATATTCAACATATATGGCAACGGGGTTCCTCCCTCTCTCTCCCTCTCTGTCTCCACCCACCCATCTCTATGTGTCGGCCTCTGTCTGTCTGTCTCTGTCTCTGTCTCTCGCTCTCTCTCTCTCTCTCTCTCTCTCTCTCTCTCTCTCTCTCTCTCTCTCTCTCTCTCTCTCTCTCTCTCTCTCTCTCTCTCTCTCTCTCTCTCTCTCTCTCTCTCTCTCTTTCTCTCTCTGGCCTGTCGACCAAGTGTCCACACAATCAGAAATATGTTAGATTAAATGTGTTGAGGTGTTCACAACACAAACGTCCCTATCCGCCATGTTTATGACGTCACGTACTCAGCAGAAGGGTGGCCATACTCACGTACCATACTTGAGTAGCCACGTGCATGTGGCTCCTTCGTTCACGGGCATTCCAAATGGTCCAATAGCAGCATTTAAAACCCTATATTAAGGCATCTTGTAAATGGGGTGGGGGGTTCTCGTCATTTTAGCAAACAAAAGAACAAACTAGCAAACATACATTAAAGTTTATGCTTCTATGACATCTGACATTTAACATGATTTGTACAAAACCGAAATACATATGGACGGATTCACAAAGCAAAACAAATACTCAAAAATAAAGGGGCACAATCAATTTGAGATGTATATGTGTTTTTAATTTTAAAAATCTCATAGTTATAAAATTATTATCAAAAATGACTAGTAATAAATAATTTATATACCGGAGGCACTGCAATAATATAAAAAATATATTATAGTTTTGAAAAACATTATTTATCACCCTTGCCTGTGCATGTATCAAAAATCGCAATAGATTGTGTGAGTCCAAGTACAGACTACCAACTGCCAGCAGAACGTTGGCCAACTTTCTGCTGTCATGACTTATACGACTGTCCATTTGCTAGTCTGAGCGCTCTTACAACTCGATTTTCGTTGTATAACCTTCATTAGTTGCTAATCTTAGCGCTCCCGTCGTAAGTTGGGAGTGGGGAAATTACAACGCAACCGTCGAGTTGGCCAGCATCGTCGCGACAGTTGACAGTCTGAGCCTAGCATTATGAGAATATGAATGATGATAACACAAAAGTCGTTTTCTGTGGTTCCAGGCAAAATAAATTCGCAACATATTACTATTAAAGCGACAGACCCTAGTTTTTAAACACCAATACGCATTAGAGTCCTTTTTGAAAATTGAAATTAGAGATTACTTGTATTTTATTATTTAAATTATCCATTTCCATACAACCAAAGTGTTTCTGGTTATCCTGGTATTTGTAATACCACGAAATGCATTTTTTTTTTTTTTTATCATTCTAACGCATGTATGTCTGAGAAGTAACGTTATGGGGTCGAGCTCTAGTCGGTGTTTAGGGAGTATGTTCCCTGTTTCATTGTCTCAGACTTTATTTCACTTTTGTGTAACCTTGTAGATTAACCAAACCTAGTGTCCATTTTTCCGGGTTAAAATTAAGGTATGCGACTTTAACGAAAGTGAAAACAAGCCCCATATCGTTAATTTGTCACACATTAACTAAAACCGATAATGCCCCTTTAAGTCATCACGACACTAACCTGAACAATTACACTGAAGCTTCATGTTAGAACCCTAGAGGAATTCGTACTGCGATCATTTCGTGATACTACACACTACTAAAACTATATAAAGAAGAAAAAAATTAAATATAAAAAAATGTCTCTTTAAAATCTGCATTGGCTAAAAACATGAATACTGAAATGGCAAGACGTCTGGTTAAAGTTGTTTCAAAGCAGTTCATTGGACAACATGTACCCAATCATTTTGTTTATAACAGTATATAGAGAAGGCTAAAATCGAGGCCCTAGTTCTTAAAGGTTTCATCCCCTGGATTTTATCTATGTGGTTTTGTTATAAGGCCAAATAAAAAAAAAAGAGTTGGTGATCGACCTTTTGATCACACAAATCAGGGTGGGCGGTTTTTATTTATTTATTTTCTGTGAAAAACTTTATAAAACCCTGGAGACCATTTTGTTTGCGGGAATAGCAGCCAACAGCGCATGCGCTTGGATGTTGTAGTCTCTTCACTGGCCGCCAGATGGACCTGGTGATGGTTTAACCCGAAAGTTGAATTGCTGCTATCTCGACGCATTTTTAACAGTTTTTAACAAAATAAAAAATAAAATAAATTCAGGGGCGTGCGCATTTTTCAGGTACGGGCGGGGATGATCACCAACTCTTTTTTTTTTTTTTTATTATTTGGCCTAATTACTGCTTCGTTGTTGTTAGTGTTGTTGTTGTGGTTGTTGTTGTTGGCACACAGGTGTACATATAATTAAAAACAGTATGGCTATACCTAGCCGTGGGCTAAGAGGGCACCTACCCACTGCCTAAAATAAAAAAATTTAAAATAAAACGAAACAAAAACGAAATAGGCCACGAACAAAAATAATCTAAGCCTAGACGTCTATTTAAGGATTTACGGTGTGTTAATAGATTCACAGGCTGTTAGATAGCGTAGCCAGTTTACTCACTGCTACTGAATACTTAATTACAAAGACAGAATGGACCTTTTAAAAAGAATTTAAAAATATAAATTCATACATCTAAAATAATAATAAAAATAATAAATAAAATTATAATTTTCTTCTTAAAACTGTATTTCAAGGTGCCAGTTAACATATAATAAGACCTATGTAATATGCAAAAAAAAAAAAAATAATAATAATAACGAAGCAATTTTAATTGTTTAGAGTTGAATTTTTTTTGAATTTAAACCAATTAAGTACTTAACTAAATCAAAAATGAAGAAAGAGAAAAAAAGGCACATGTATAACGAAACACACAATAATGAACAAGTTGACATTAATGCTCAGCAGCGCTTGAAAAAAAAAAAGAAAAAAAAAAAAAAGAACTACGGCCCTGAAAATCTGTAACATACATAGCAAACGGGAGGGGTTTAGCTCAGTCGGTTGAGTGCTCGGTGGTTCCATTCAACTACATGTAGTTGCGATTTTATTCTCGTTACAACCAGTGCACCACGGCTGGACAAATGCCGTGGTATGTGTTTTCCTGTCTGTGGGAAAGTGCCTATAACAGATCCCTTGCTGCATTAGAATTTTTTTTAGCGGGTTTCCTCTGATGACTACTAGTCCGAATTACCAAACGAAACAAAAACGAAATAGGCCACGAACAAAAATAATCTAAGCCTAGACGTCTATTTAAGGATTTACGGTGTGTTAATAGAAAGAAAGAAATGTTTTATTTAACGACGCACTCAACACATTTTATTTACGGTTATATGGCGTCAGACATATGGTTAAGGACCACACAGATTTTGAGAGGAAACCCGCTGTCGCCACTGCATGGGCTACTCTTCCGATTAGCAGCAAGGGATCTTTTATTTGCGCTTCCCAAAGGCAGGATAGCACAAACCATGGCCTTTGTTGAACCAGTTATGGATCACTGGTCGGTGCCAGTGGTTTACACCTACCCATTGAGCCTTGCGGAGCACTCACTCAGGGTTTGGAGTCGGTATCTGGATTAAAAATTCCATGCCTCGACTGGGATCCGAACCCAGTACCTACCAGCCTGTAGACCGATGGCCTACCACGACGCCACCGAGGCCGGTGTGTGTTAATAGATTCACAGGATGTTAGATTGCGTAGCCAGTTGACTCACTGCTACTGAATACTTAATTACAAAGACAGAATGGACCTTTTAAAAAGAATTTTAAAATATAAATTCATACATCTAAAATAATAATAAAAATAAAAAATAAAATTATAATTTTCTTCTTAAAACTGTATTTCAAGGTGCCAGTTAACATATAATAAGACATGTAATATGCAAAATTTTTTTTACAAAAAATAATAATAATAATAATAATAAAAACGAAGCAATTTTAATTGTTTAGAGTTGAACAAATTTTGAATTTAAACCAATTAAGTACTTAAAAAAAGGCACATGTATAACGAAACACACAATAATGAACAAGTTGACATTAATGTTCAGCAGCGCTTCAAAAAAAAGAAGAAAAAAATGAAAAAAAGAAAGAAAAGAAAAAGAAGAAAAGAATTTAAAAACAATAACAACTTTAATGTGTCCTTCCTACAAATGTCATCAGTATCCGCACTGTTTGAGATAATCCCGAAGCGACTCGACCGTGTTTCTGATCGTTCCCGCGTTCACATGTTCATCCTTATTGGCGCCAAAAATCACTGCGCGACTGGACACTGCGACGATCAAATGCTGGTGGCGGTTGTCAAGGTCTCTCGAGGTTTCTTTACCCTTCAAGACCAGCAGTCCTATATCGGGTTCCATCCTAACAACTGTCCAGTGCTGGCCGTTAACGATCACCCCAGTTTGGTAGATGCCCTGGTCGTCCTTAGCCAGGGCGGATACTAGTAGGGACACTTCGTCAGGCTGTATGTGCATTCCGGAGGAGCAGGCCCACTGTTCGCCATTGATGCCGTGAATGGCGGAGCATTCGGCTTTACCGGCTACCAGCTTGTCTATGTACGCTTGCCAGGACATTGGAAAGGAAACTGTAAAATTAAAAACACATCAAAAGAACAAAAAAGGAAAAAAAGACAATACTGAGTAACTCCTAGTCATATTACAACCCCTGCTATTGTCCACGACAGTCAGAAATGCCGTGGTCCTGTCTGGGACACATCCGGCGGGAAATTCGGAGAATGTTCCCAAGACAGACGTGCTTGAACCTTCGGTGGATGTAAGCACTTGTTAAATGGTTAATTGGTCGATTGATTGTCGTGGAGTTTTTGTTTTGGTTTTTTTTCTTCCGTAGACATATTATTATAGCATTAAACTTACAGGCCTAGGTTGAAAAAAAAAGACCATTGGAAAGCATTTCTTATGTTCTTATAGAATTTTATTTATTGGTCTTTGTATATGTTTATTATCAACCATCTTGTCACGTGAATGTTATAAATTGTATATGTATATATCAGGCCCGTAGGAACCGGGGGGGGGGGGGGGGGGCATGTGTCCCCCACTTGTGAGCCTTTTTTATCGCATTAATGTTTGCCATTATAACCAAAATCTGATATAGTTTGTACCCATTCCGTCAGTGCCCCCCCCCCCCCTCCCCCAAGTCGTTCCTACGAGCCTGTATGTTCCTCCTATGCCGTTGTGCAACGGCCCGAGTGTCAATAAATTCGTGTCTTGTCTTCAAAAAGTGTATATATAGTAACTTAATTATTATTTATAAGTTTTTACAGGGCCTTTAATAGTTAACAGTGCAATGCTGTAAATATGTTTTACTTCTAAAATGCATCTAGGATTTTGTCCTGGGGAGGGCGTAACATTACTGTAATGGTATTCGGTGGTGTTGATAAACCTGACTTACCACTTTACATGCACAAAGGGAAAGTTACTTGAACAAAATAGCGGGGGTGTTGAGTGTTGGTAAATCCGTGCTTGACTGCCACTCGGAGACGAAAATGTACATGGTTTTTGGGTGGGTTTATTTTTTTTATTTTTTATTTTTATTTTTATTTGTTTGTAAAAATAATGATAAAAATCTGGTTTGCGCCGCCCCACTAGAGACTGTAGCCCTCGCACTAGAAGTTGTGCCCCCTCAACTCAAGATATCTTTCCTAAGGGTCTGCTTAATACTTGTGTCCATTAGATACCATTTACATGTATAGTTAACAACTCGTTTAAAACAAGTCAGTATCGCTTTTGCTCTTTAGATACGCATTAGGAAAAATGTAGCGGGTTTCCTCTGATAACTACCGAGTCGGAATTGCCAAATGTTTGACATCCAATAGCCGATGATTAATTAATCAATGTTCTCTGATGGTGTCGTTAAACAGTGGCGTAGGAAGGTGCCAAAAAGTGTGTGTGGTGGTGGTGGTGGTGGGGGGGGGGGGGCACACTTTTATATTTACACACTTTTACACTATTATAAAGCAAATATAAAGCAACATATCTGAAAGGGGGGGGGCACATGACCCCTCCCCCCCCCCCCTTTCACTTCCTACGCCAGTGTTAAACAAAACAAACTCTAGATAGATATGGTACGGTCTGAACCAACTCGTCAAATAAGTGTATCTAACAACCACTCCATATATTATATGACATGACGGCGGAATGTTATCTTTTTTTATCACTTGAACGACTTGGTGTATTTTTCCAGCCTATGACAGCAATATCCCTGGACGTGTTTAACTGCATGTCAGTTTGTGAATTATGGTAAAGTTATAACCGTGGATATCAAATGACCAGGGCCCCGTTCCACGAAGCGATCTTAGCCCTAAGATTACCCTAAGCGCATAGCTACCCTATGCATTTAAGTTGATCTTAGGGCTAAGATCGCTTCGTGGAACGGGGCCGAGTACTGCGGGCCAGAAAGAAATTGTTTTCTTATAAGTGGATACAAGAGGTGTGTAATCCCTTTTTGATCAGCACTCTATATCTTTTGGGGAGGGGGGGGGGGCGTAGCCCAGTGTTAAAGCGCTCGCTTGATGCGCGGTTGGTCTAGGATCAATCCTCATCGGTAGCCCCACTGGGCTATTTCTCGTTCCAGTCAGTGCTCCACAATTGGTGTAACAAAGGCCGTGGTATGTGCTATCCTGTCTGTGGGTTTCCACGAGTACTCGGGCAAGAGTCGAGTCTCGCAAGACTCGAGTCCGTTCACAGGACTCGAGTACCTGTACACGGTGGAATACAATGATTAACTATAATACAATTGACAATGTAGGCCAATAATTTCAGCAGTAGATAATCAACAATAAAAGTTACACAATAATTATGCGAGTAATGCGCTAGTTTCTCTTTTAATTTGGCCGTCTGTCACAAGACTGAACATATCCACTGGTTTCTGAATGCAATACGATGGCATGTTTTAGCATCCATGTTCAGTGCTGGAATTAGGATGCATAATACTATTTTACTTTATTCCTTAGTCTCATTATTATCTAGAGTTTATGTCGGGTACTCGGGTCCGGGTCAAGTGTGACCCTCGAGTTTACGTCTGTTACTAGCAGCTATACCGATCGTGCGCTTACGCGTGTTTGGCGTCTATTTCACGCAAAAAAATTACATCATTACGAAAGATGGAGCATTTTAAAGACAAAAGAAAATGAAATATGTGTTTTTCTAACTATATTTGATGTACTATAATAGTAATACAAATTGTGGTTTAGTCGTTGATTTACATGTACGTGAAAAACTAGGCTTACGATGTTTTGTGAAATTGGGCACAGATTTTTTGTTTGTACATATCCTCTAACTACTGTTTAACGACACCACTAGAGCACAATGATTCATTAAGCATCGGCTATTGGAAGCCAAATATTAGGGTTATTTTGACGTGCAGTCTTAGAGACGAAACCCGCTATATTTGTCCATTAGTAGTAAGGGATCGTTTATATGCACCATCCCACAGACAGGCGAGCGTTAAATACCACTTGGCTACGTCCCGCCGCTACTGCCAAACAGCTATATAGCGACTGCAGTCTCGTACGCTTATGATTAAGTTCCAGGTCCTACTTAAGTTGAAGCTAAAATAGACATTCATCAACTATAGTTTCTGTGATATCTCACTCGCTGTCCTACATGGACTTTACCCTATAATGTTGACCGGCCTCGGTGGCGTCGTGGTTAGGCCATCGGTCTACAGGCTGGTAGGTACTGGGTTCGGATCCCAGTCGAGGCATGGGATTTTTATTCCAGATACCGACTCCAAACCCTGGGTGAGTGCTCCGCAAGGCTCAATGGGTAGGTGTAAACCACTTGCACCGACCAGTGATCCATAACTGGTTCAACAAAGGCCATGGTTTGTGCTATCCTGCCTGTGGGAAGCGCAAATAAAAGATCCCTTGCTGCTAATCGGAAGAGTAGCCCATGTAGTGGCGACAGCGGGTTTCCTCTCAAAATCTGTGTGGTCCTTAACAATATGTCTGATGCCATATAACCGTAAAAATAAAATGTGTTGAGTGCGTCGTTAAATAAAACATTTCTTTCTTTCTTTCTATAATGTTGTACCATGCAAATAATTCCGCTTTAAAATGTGTTTCAAGAGGCGAATACAGGGTGCGCGTCTTTTTTTCTAGCTTTTAAAAAACCCAAACATCTTTGGTTGTCCTTTTCACGAGCTAGTCCATGTGCACTTTTGACCTTTGTTTTGTTTAACGATATCACTAGAGCACATTGATGTATTAATCATCGCTATTTGATGTCAAACACATGGTACTTTTGACGAATAGTCTTAGGTCTCACTACACAGATCACTTCCAGGTGAGAGTTCATTGATCACGGTCCACTATAGTTCCTAATTGTGGCACACGTTATGGTTCACATATTCACTTCTAGGAAATGGTGAAGAATTAAAACAATATGTATGTTTAATGGTAAGCCTTCTGGCTGTATTTTGCCCATGTTATTTTGTAATATTGTGCATCGACCTTTTGGGACATGGGTATATAGCGCAAGTGACAGCCGAAGTGAATCGGTTAATGAACCACCTGTTCGGACCGGTGCTACAGCCAGATGCGGTCATATAGCAAAAAACTGAGACGGAAATGTTCACAATTTTGGAGTGAATATAAATGCTTATATACTCTTCAAAAAAGGAAACGCAAAAGGGTACAAATGGGTTATAACTCCGATTTTATGTTTCCTACCGGTTCATGCTTTGTGAATATAAGGTCATTGCATGTCCCAAACACATTCCCACGGTTACATTCGATAAAACGCAGCTACTGTACAATAAAGTTCCAAAATGTGAATATTCGCAAAAACGCAGCCACGTGCAAACCATGTCACCACTGCACGTGCGTTGTCTGCACGTGCAACATGAACACCGACAGTATAAAAGTGCAGGGTGTTCGCTTGCCTGGCCTCTGTATCTGGCCGACAGTTGACAATCCAGGACATGCCACGTCTCAGTGAACCGCAGAGAAACAATGCCATCGGCCGACTAGACGCAGGCGAATCCAGAACGGCCGTTGCCAGGGCATTCCATGTGTCCCCAAGCACCATCTCCAGACTGTGGGACCGTTACCAGCAACATGGATCAACACGTGACCTCCCTAGATCCGGTCGACCACGGGTCACTACCCCCGGGCAGGACCGCTACATCCGGGTACGCCACCTTCGGGAACGATTGACTACTGCCACCTCCACAGCCGCAGCAATACCAGGTTTGCGCAGGATATCCGACCAGACCGTACGGAATCGCCTACGTGAGGTAGGAATTCGTGCCAGACGTCCAGTTCGAGGTGTCATCTTAACACCACAACACCGTCGACTCCGACTGCAGTGGTGCCAGATTCATCGACAATGGCCTCAACTGCGATGGAGACGGGTGTGGTTCAGTGACGAGTCCCGATTTCTGCTCCGACGTCATGATGGAAGATGTCGCGTGTATAGGCGTCGTGGTGAACGTTATGCGGCAAACTGCGTGCAGGAAGTGGACAGATTCGGCGGGGGTAGTGTCATGGTGTGGGCAGCCATCTCACACACTGGCAGAACTGACCTGGTCCACGTGCAGGGCAACCTGAATGCACAGGGCTACATTGACCAGATCCTCCGGCCACATCGTTCCAGTTATGGCCAACGCCAACGCAGTGTTCCAACATGACAACGCCAGGCCTCACACAGCACGTCTCACAACGGCTTTCCTACAGAACAACAACATTAATGTCCTTCCTTGGCCATCGATATCACCGGATTTGAACCCAATTGAGCATCTATGGGACGAGTTGGACCGACGCCTCCGACAGCGACAACCACAGCCCCAGACCCTGCCCGAGCTGGCAGCAGCCTTGCAGGCCGAGTGGGCCACCATCCCCCGGGACGTCATCCGTACTCTGGTTGCTTCAATGGGCAGGCGGTGCCAGGCAGTTGTCAACACACGCGGAGGCCACACCCAGTATTGACTCCAGATGACCTTGACCTTGGTGGTGTGTCCTATCACTTACTCACAATGGACTAGAGTGAATTGTGAACAATCCTGCAACATTTGGTAATTATCGGGACTCACCATTCAATAATTAAATCAATTCTCCAAATGTTACGACAATGTGGTTTTGCGTTTCTTCTTTTGAAGAGTATATAATGTATGTTCGCAATGGTGTGTGTTGTTAGTGCCAACGAGAACCCGTTCTATGGGCAATCTTCGATTGAAGTTGGGCAATTTAACATGGGTTTCAATGGCAGATGACATCTGTGTAGTGAGACCTTAGAGAGGAAACCAGCTACATGTTTAAATTAGAAGAGATAATTTATATGCACCATTCCACAGACATGATAGCACATGCCATGGCATTTGATATACAAGTCGTGGTGCACTGGCTGGAACGAGAAATAGCCCAATGGGCCCACCGACGAGGATCGGTCCCAAACTGACCGCGCATCAAGCGAGCGCTTTACCACTGGATTACGTCCAGCCCCTAAATACACCAAGGAATATTTTATATTCCTTTTACCCAAAACAGCACAGTTAATGAATAGAGGCTATTTCATGTTTTTCAATTTACATTTATTTTTAAAATGCCAGCAGAAAAATAGTTCCGGCTTTCTTACAGTGAAGACAACACTTTCAACAGTGACGATAACACATTTTAGAGTGGAATTTTCACTCTAAAATGTGATCGTCACTGAGTGACTGATGACACTTTTATTTCGCTGATATTTTAAGATATTTCAGTAAATGTTATATGTACCTACCACTCGCAGTGGCGTAGGAAGATGCCAAAAGGGGGCATACTTTTATATTTACACTATTATAAAGCAAATATAAAGAAAGATATCTGAAAAGAGGGGGGTACCTGCCCCCCACCCCCACCCCTCCGCCAGTGACTCATAAGACACTGGTTCAAATAAAATGGGAGAGGTCGGACTATTGATCCTGCTACCCATCTCACCTCATACGGACACTCTACTACTGAGCTGCATCCAGTCAACTAAACAGCTTTTCTAAAAATAATCACAACTGACAAAACTAAATGAAGAGCTCAAAAATACGTCATTTGCATAGACCCGTAGGCGAGGGTGAATCATGGAAATTTATTAGCACAATGTACAGGCCTAATTATGACCATTGCATTACAAATACAAACAGCGGAACGTTGCCCAGTGGCAAAGCGCTCGCCTGATGCACGGTTACTCTCGGATCGATCGCAGTCGGTGAGCTAATTTTTCATTTTAACCAGTGTACTACTTTTATATCAAAGGCCACGGTGTGTGTGTTATGCTGTGTGGTATGTGCTATCCTGTCTGAGTGCATGTAAAATATCCCTTGCTATAAATGGAAAAAAAAGTTCTCAAATGTTTGGAAGGAAATGTTTTTATTCAACAACGCACTCAACACAATTTATTTACGGTTATATGGCGTCAGACATACGGTTGAGCACCACACAGATATTGAAAGAGGAAACCCGCTGTCAAACTTCATTTTATCTTAATGCAGCAAGGTATCTTTTATATGGACTTTCCTACAGACAGGAAATCACATACCACGGCCTTTGACCAATTGTAGTGCACTGGTTGGAACGAGAAAAAACCCAAGCAGATGAATGGATCCACCGAGGTGGTTCGATCCTGCGACGCAAGCACCTCAGGCGAGCACTCAACCGACTTGAGCTAAATCCCGCCACAAACAGGCGCATATTATGCAGGTGTTGGGCCTCAAGTTAAAGCCAGCGTATTTGGCAATTATCCTGGAAAGTTTGAAGATTCGCATTCCAATACTTTAGAAGTGATGTTATTTTAAAGAAAGAAATGTTTTATTTAACGACGCACTCAACACATTTTATTTACGGTTATATGGCGTCGGACATATGGTTAAGGACCACACAGATATTGAGAGTGGAAACCCACTTCATGGGCTATTCTTTTCCATTAGCAGCAAGGGATCTTTTGTATGCACCATCCCATAGACAGGATAACACATACCACGGCCTTTGATATACCAGTCGTGGTGCACTGGCTGGAGCGAGAAATAGCCCAATGGACCCACTAACGGAGATCGATCCCAGACCGACCGCTTTACCACAGGGCTACGTCCCGCCTGTTAGGGGAGAAAGTGTTCACGAACAATTAGACAGGTACCATCATCTTCTGTCACACAACACGCATCTAAAGTTAGGCGCAAAAACAAAACAGTCTCATGAGCGGCAGCGATCGCTCGTTCTCTTGAACTTGGGTCTCACTACACAGATCACTTCCGGGTGAGAGTTCATTGATCACGGTCCACTATAGTTCCTAATTGTGGCACATGTTATGGTTCATATATTCACTTCTAGGAAATGGTGAAGAATTAAAACAATATGTATGTTTAATGGTAAGCCTTCTGGCTGTATTTTGCCCATGTTATTTTGTAATATTGTGCATCGACCTTTTGGGACATGGGTATATAGCGCAAGTGACAGCCGGAGTGAATCGGTTAATGATCCACCTGTTCGGACCGGTACTACAGCCAGATGCGGTCATATAGCAAAAAACTGAGACGGAAATGTTCACAATTTTGGAGTGAATATAAATGCTTATATAATGTATGTTCGCAATGGTGTATGTTGTTAGTGCCAACGAGAACCCGTTCTATGGGCAATCTTCGCTTGAAGTTGGGCAGTTTAACATGGGTTTCAATGGCAGATGACATCCGTGTAGTGAGACCTTACCCTTGGTATGCAAACGATCACCGAGACCAACAGAAAACCCCTTTTTCTCATTAGTATCAAGTTTTATATTCACCATTCCTGACCGGGCAAAACATACCACGGACTTCGATACACCAGTTGTCGTGCACTGGCTGGAACGAAATGGGCCCACCATCTGGGATCGATCCTAGACAGGCTACGCATCAGGTGAGACTTTACCAGTGCGCTACGCCCCGAATCCCATCCAAATGACGTTTCATTCTACCTATCAACATAATTCCGCCATAAATTCCGCCATATATAATATTCGACAACGTTAAGCATACTGAAACGCATTTGGATTCGGAACGATACCAGACAGGTGGAGGTAAGGTTTTATTTAAAACGACGCACTCTAAAACACATTTTATTTATGGTTATATGGCGTCGGGATACCGGACAGAGACTATGATGAATTCATTCATAAAGTTATTTTTGTAGTTATTCAATTAGGTTCAAACTCGCTACCCTGGGCACACAAAGAAGCTGAACCATCAGGGTATGTGTTGACCCCACCCTCTTACCGTTTATAGGCAGTTCACAAAAGTAGGGCATAATTGTCCATGTTATTAGTAATACGACCAGTTGATTATGACCTTTTTAAATTGTTTACAAGACAAGTGTTCATGTAAAACTTCACATTTAACCCTGCAGTTTTTTTATCTTATCATCGGCTATTGGACTTCAAACATATGGTCATTCTGACACTGTTTTTAAAGGAAACCCGCTGTCGCCACACAGGCTACTCTTTTACGACAGGCAGCAAGGGATCTTTTATTTGCGCTTCCAACAGGCAGGATAGCACAAACCATGGCCTTTGTTGAACCAGTTATGGATCACTGGTCGGTGCAAGTGGTTTACACATACCCATTGAGCCTTGCAGAGCACTCTCAGGGTTTGGAGTCGGTATCTGGATTAAAAATCCCATGCCTCGACTGGGATCCGAACCCAGTACCTACCAGCCTGTAGGCCGATGGCCTAACCACGCCACCGAGGATGGTCACACGAGCGTAAGTGCCAAAGTGTATGTGTGTGTGGGGTGGGGGCACACTTTTATATTTACACTTTTACCCTATTATAAAGCAAATATAAAGCAAAATATCCCCCCGGTTTCCTACGCCAGTGAATTTATGATATTCGAGGAGGCAGCTTTAAACCCCCACCTACCCATATACATGTACTAGGGTATCAACAACAAAAACAAAGTAGTTCGGATTTGATGCCTGCAAATTTATCAAAACGTTTTGGCCAATTACATGTCCATTATTTTTTTTATATAAATACTAAGAGTATCAGAAAGAAAAAACCCATACAAAGAAATACAGACATGGCTAATAATGATTTGTACAATAATAAAAGCTAAGCAACAACAATTCCACCCTTCCCCCAATGTCTGAAGCATGGGACAACAATAACGGGTCGTGTAATCCTAAGCTCAGACTACCAATTGTCACGACAGTTGGCCAACTCGCCGCTCTTACTATTTCGACTGTCCAGTTGGTTAGTCGGAGTGCTCTTGTTCTCCTATTCCGATTCTCGTCGTATACGACTACAACCAATTAGTTGTTAATCTGAGCATACCCGTCTTAAGTCGGAAGTGAGTCTTAAGTCGGAAGTGAAGGAAATTACAACGCAACCATCAATTTGGCCAACTTCGTAGTGACAGATGGTAGTCTGACACTGGCATAAAATCACACGAAGTTAAAACAATTATAAATTTGTAATATCGATTTAGCAGTGTTTGACAAAGTCGCTAGCCATCTCTGATGCCTTAGCTAGTGCCTTATGTATTATAGTAATACAGCTGACAATTTCCACTAGTCCAGACAGGAAAATCACTAGCCAGGACCTACAACTGGTGGATTTTTCAAACCCTGGATTTTGGTACAACTGTTTAATAGTCTATAAATATTTTCGACACATGGCAGAATAGTGAATAACAGACACTAAAATGTTAGTCATCTCAGGTTTTCGATAACATCATAAAAAGAGCTATTCGCCTACAATTTTATGTGCATGTCCACATATGACTGAATTTTTCAGTGTGTAGACTGGAGCATTAGTACACACTGTAGATGGTATTCCCACTATTCAATGTGCCAGATCATTATGGTATTACACCAATACATTATCTGTAAATTTTCACCAGGCAATTCCTAGGCAATTATAAGGCAAGAATCGTTGCATATTTTATCGATTCTGTACACCCAAAAAATGCTAACAAGGTGCAAGGAAAATGACCACATCCATTATTGCGTATTTTTGTCAACTTTAGAAGATTTGCATCTACTTCATGAATTTGCATGACAGACTGATGACATCTTCACCAAAATCCCATAACAAATAACTGCCAGTTTAGCATGCCACTTGTGATTACGTGTATATAATCTTTTATCTAAATATTTGAAGCAAATGCACAACTTCAATCAATAACCGTTGGACTCAATATACCAAAATATGAAACAATTAAAAAAAAGAAAAAAAAAAGAAGATACATCTGAAGCAGTATCTGGACAAGTGGTTAAGACTCCATCACAGTCAAGATTACATGATTTGTGTAGGTCTTTCTGAATTGTTACTATCCTCACTTACTATTGCATAGTCAAATACTCTCAAGGTTTCCAGAATAAAAAACGAAACAAAAAAACAAAGAAAAAATCTTGAAAATGTAAGTCACCATGACACTTTTAGTGAAATGGAACTCCTGATTCTGGCAAAAAAAAAAAATTCTACATACATCTACATTTCATGCTCACTTCCAACTGAGATGCAAACATGATATTGTGGGCATACATGAAATGCTTGGTCTTTACGAAGTAATCAGTAAGCCAAAGAGAGAAGACTGGTACTGGCCATAAAAACCATGTCGTGAAACTGCTACACCATCAAGCCAGAAACATGCACTAATCAAACAACCAAGATGTAATCATTTTAAATCCCCCAGTTTCACTTCGTGTGTGCGTGCATGCTTAAACATGGAAAAGGTCAGAGACCTAACTTGGGATTTTCTGGTGGTACACATACTTTTTTTTTTGGCGATGGAATAAAACGCATAAATATACACACATTTACATAATAGATTTTAATAAAATAAAAATATTTGTCCTCTCTGGTGGTATGCAGCTGCATACCTGCATCTTGGTCCCTGCAAGTTTAGTGGCACCAGATCACCATTTCAATGGAATCATCCTGGTCACTAGATTGAACCGTGATTATTTAATACTACCGATTCTGTCATTTTCTTTTCAAGTAAATACTCTCGTCACATTCAGTTGGTTTACCTTCCAGTATTACTAGAAAATGAAACTCTTTATTAGTTATTAGTCGGCGTATGGGCACTGGGGGAGAAAATGGTCACATAATTTAGCAAAAATCTCTTGCATGGTCTTAGCCATACAAAACTAGTCGCCAGCAATGTGCTTCAAATACTAGTAAAAGAAAATTCACTCTAGTAGGTATAAATGTATTAGAAGTAACTGCTTGGCATAAAGAAACAATGTTGATGGCTGCACCATGACCATACACAATCAGGGAGTTTGAGGGTCAAAAATAGTTTTTGAAGGGAAGACAAACTTTGAATCTTCCAAAAGAACATCAATATCCAGTACACCTACTTCAGTGTGTAATGGCCAATATATATACCAATCCAGACATGATTTTGGGCTAGTTAAAAAAAAAAAAAAAGTAATAAAAATTAGTGAAGCAACAAAAAGTAACACGGAATTCAAATTTTTAAAATATATATTGTCTTTAGCTAATAAAACACAATTCATGATTTTGTTTTTCTTCTAAAGATGAAAATTGGTTTTGAAAAGCAGGTGGTGTGATAATGTATGGGTCACAGAAAGCATGCTAATCAAGAAAACGACAGGTAAAGCCTTTCCTACGTTTTAAACTCAGCAAAAAATGGGTGACCTCATTCTTCCATAACCTTAAGTCTTGGGTATTGTTGTTAATCCGCTCTGAACTTCGTAAATGAGATGAACACTTGGGATTCGTTTTGGCCCAACCACCTGAAACCCTTCAACCATTATGAACAATTAGCAATATGTTTGCAATCTATGACCAAACAGTGTCCTAGATGTTACAATAATATTTTAGCTGTACAGAAATGAGTGTGGATTCAAATCCCCCCCCCTTCCTCCAATACCCAATACCATTCAAGTTCTACTTGAGGTACAAAAGCGACATATTTACAAAAAAAGAGAGTTAAAAATCAATTATGAGAAAGTTTGGTAATGTTAGGAAAACAATTAAACACTCCCCTTAGTATAAAGTTTATTATTTTGGGTGTTTTTTTTTTTTTACAAATTTATAAATGTAAAACTTATAAAGTCAAGATATGTTATTGCAAAACTATTTTTGTTAAGAAATTATAATTGTCAATTAAGAAAATGGGTAAAACGTAAACATTTTCTTGCAGTGTACAAATTTAAATTCTTTATAAATTTATAGACGTTATTTCTTTTTCCTTTTGTTTGGTTGCAAAACTGTCTTGGCTTCTGTCAAAACAATTTACACATCTGATTTAATGTCAAAATTACATTATATTACTATCAAAACCGTGGAAAAAAAGGGAGGCAAAAAGCACAAATATGAAAGAGACACTAGCAAAATATATATTATATGCACCAAAATTCTCACATGGTGCAACTTTGCAAATTGTTCTTCATTACATTAGTTCAGTTCTTTGCCGTTATCTACTAGATGAGCCAAAAAGTGAAAGACAAAAAAAAGAAAGAATTAAAAAAAAAAAAAAAAGGGAAAAAAAAGAAGACAAACAGTTTTATATATTAGCACTGGAAGTGGTGAGCAGTATCACATTTCGGCCTATACAGTTCCGTCCTTTCACAGAGTTATCAATCGTAATGGAGTAAGAGATAATGCAAGCTGTCACAGTGTCAAAAATTGTTTTTAATCAAATAATCTCGCAGGTTCCCGACGGCGTTAGCGATACTCCTCTCCGCACTGCCACAGGCTGCGCCACATACTACCGACGTGTTCGCCAGGTTAAAGACAAAAAGGTACTTCTTTGAATCATCCGTTTCGTCGGCTTTGCGTTTCAGTTTCAACATGTCATCCTTATCAATTTGCAATACTGTGTATTTTTTGCCCTCCAGTGTGATTCCTGGTCCCTCGTCAGGCACTTTGTACGTGCCTTTCATTAGACCAACTATATTCTTGACTTCGTCGGGCGTGGGCGTGAAGTTTGATCCCCATACATTGCCGTCCATTCCAAAAATGCCTGCTAATTGACAGCCGCCACCTTTCAAGGTCTCAACGTAATCATTCCAGGAGCTTCCCATTCTTCTGAAATAGACAAGATTAATAACAATTAACAAACGTTAAAATAGTCCAAGAGTTTGTTATTATTGTTTTTTAATTTAGAGCTGATCAAGAATCTAAGGTATAAAACAGTGCAATAACAATTAACGAACATTAAAATACAAGGGTTTTTTGTTTGTTTCGGGTTTTTTTTTACATTTACAGCTGATCAATAATCAAAAAGTTTGTTTTATTTAACACCACCACTAGATTCATTCATTTATTAATCATCGGTTATTGGATGTCAATCAGTTGGTAATTCTGACGTATATAGTCTTAAGAGAGGAAACTCACTACATTTTTCCATTAGTAGCAAGGGATGTGCCATTCCATATACAGGATAGCACATACCACAGCCTTTGAAATGAAGTGTGATAGAAATTAACACACCAAGGCTTCTGGGAATTTATGGGAATTTTTTTCTTTAAATTTAGGGCTCATCAAGAATCTGTGTTATAAGAATAAAGTATAAAAGCAACACTGATGAACCAACTGTCTGAAGGTCCTAATGTTGGGCAATTTCAGTAGCAGAGGACTTTATTGCTGGGCAGGGTTCGAAACTAGCAAAAACATATGGTGGCCCAAAAAATAACAATGCATGTTGGCAAATTATGGTAAGCGAACCACGAGCAAGATTTTAATGTGGAATACAAATATTAATAGTGGCTCATGTGTTATAGCTCTAAAGATGATATTTATTATTTGGGCAACTTAACACATTATTTTTTTAATATTAAAAGTCGCCCAGAGAGGATATTGGTTGCATTTGGCGATCTGGCCACAGGCCGTTTCGAGCCATGGTTGGGTGGGATACTGTAGAATTAATCCAGGTATTATATGTCCTTGTACATATGAATTAATCAATGAACGAATGAATAAAATGAACGAACGAAAGAAGAATGAATGAATGCTTAACGCCCAAACACAAATACTGGTATACACATCAGCTATTGGGTGTATATAAATTAATGCACAGTAATAATTCACAATATCTGCAGTAGAAAGTAAGAAAACTACAAGAACAAATTACTAAACTGTTAAACTGAGACTTGACAACTCGCACACAAAATAAAAACTAAATTTTACTAAGCATACTATATGGACAAACAATACTGCAAAATTTTGTTATTTCCAGTTAATTCCTTAATTGCTGTTGACTTCTAATATACATATAATAATTTAAGTCATTATGGTTTGACACGACCAGTTCTCTTGCTTGCACGTGCTTCCACAAAATTATTTTCACATAGGCGAAAAACTGCTGGTCTCATAACATGCCGACATCGCTAATTTATTTCTCAATTACATGCAGGTTTAAGTTGTGTTTCACCAAATTGATTTAAAGCTGAATTTGGAAAATGTCATTTCCAATTCGCCAGAAAGTTAATTCGAAAATTGTTATAAGTGTATAGCTATTCTGAAAAACAATTATGTTTAGCTAAATGTTACTTGAATTTGTCTACAGCTTTTTTAATCAAATTTTTTGGCCAAATTGTTATTAATTTTTTGTGTCCAGCTTAATCCTAAGTGAATTTGACAGAGCAATTGTTTTCCTGCATAATTTCAAGAGAGCAGTTTATCGCTCAACATCATTTTTCAAACCATAAGCATTGTAACGTTTTAATAAAGCAGTGCTCTTTTTTTTTTTGAGTGCGAGTATACAAATCTACAAACAGGAAACACTTTAGTACAACATTCCAAAACACAATACACACATCAACATGTGTTAAAAATTAAGTAAACTGTACATGGCAATATATTATGGCACTTGTTATTTACACTTTCACTTTAGAACAGCTAAGTAAAACTCAAACTAAAACCATGCTAACTATCTATATCAGTTGAAATACATTTGTAAGAGAACATAAAATAGTTTGGAAGGTAGTAAGGCACAAATCCAGGGAAGGTGCCGAGGGGCAGGCACTCTGTTTTTTTTCCAGACATCTTAGTTCACTGGTTGGAACAGGGGGGGGGGAAGGGGGGGGGGGGGAAGAGAGAGAGGGGGAGAGAGAGAGAGAGAGAGAGAGAGAGAGAGAGAGAGAGAGAGAGAGAGAGAGAGAGAGAGAGAGAGAGAGAGAGAGAAACTATCTTATGACCCCCCCTTCTCCTACAATTTAGGCAAGAGCTCTACACCAAGTTCTTCCTACTCACACCTACCTCACTTCCCAGAAATGGTCTGGCTTAAAAAATTATGAGGCAGCCTTTTATCAACTAAAGGTGACTATCAATTTTGCAAAGGTAGTCCACCAGGGTACAATCTCTCAAAATCTTAGGCAACCAGTAAATGACTCGTGTGATTTTTACCCACAACCACCTAAATATATATGCATACATGTACCAGGGCTTGAAACATTGGTCAGTGAAAATTGAAAAATAAGTCCTTTTTGTAAATCTTAAGTTACAGGTGAAATAGAAATTTACTTACTAAAGCCACCAAAAAAATTACAAGTAATTTTTTAAGATTACATGTAATTGTTTAAGAGAGATGTACAGAAGATGATCTCAGCTATTTAGTTTGTGATTCTTTAATATATTTTTATTCGATAATGCTCTGAAAGATGTCAAGGGGACCAGTTTCCCCACACCAAATCCCAAACTCTCCCTTACCCTGCTCTGTATTAGATCAAGCAGGCCATAATTTACTTCCTGCTTTGAGCCCATAGTACATGTATCAGATCAGGGAAATAGATGATACAGTGCTAATTAAATGTTTCAACCCTGCATGACCAGGATTTCTGCCAGAGGGTAAAACGGGTATGACAGCATACCCCAAAAAATTTGCAGATTTAATTTTTTAAGTTAACCTTTTGATAAAATTAATTACTCTTATCATGACTGATTTTCTTAACCCTAACCCAAAACTTAACCCATTTTCTTTCAGGGGGAGGCCCCCCCCCCCCTTCCCCCCAAATATACCCCGTTGACTGTGGTTGCATTCAATTCCATAGCAGCATACCCAAATATTACTTCCTTGTAGAAACACTGATGACACAAATGTGTTATCTTGACCAGCCATTTTCCCCAGTGTGTGTGTGTGTGTGTGTGTGTGTCAATATTTGTTTTGTCATTATCTAGTATCAGTTTGTTTACTGATCTGTCACCTTTCCCATAATATTAAAGTCGTCAGACAATACTGTTCTAATTACAAGTCTGGACAAGATCAGACCTATCACAATAGCATGAACACAATAGCATGAACAATCGGTTAGTTTGCTTGCAGCTTGCACAAGTCTTGTTTGACATAACACATTTATTATTTGAGCATTGAAATTAAAGGGACAGACCCTAGTTTCAACCCGTGAAAATTAACACTAAGTTTAGTTAAGGGACATACCCTAGTTTCAACCCGTGAAAATTAACACTAAGTTTAGTTAAAGGGACAGACCCTAGTTTCAACCCGTGAAAATTAACACTAAGTTTTAATTAATCTACAAACCTGTAACACATTTGGATAAAGTTACAATTGAGTGAAACATAAGTCTAACTTTGAAATGGTGAAATACCCTCTAAAAATAGACTAAAACTCGACTCCATAACTGTTACTTCTCAGACGCACGTGCATTTTTAAAAACATGAGAAATGTATTTAGTGATATTAAAAACACCAGGATGACCAAAAACACTTCGAATGTATGGAAATTGATAATATAAACCATAAAATTTAAGTAAAGTATGATTTTAGTTATCAAAACCGGCTATAATAGTAAAAAATATGCCTTAGTGTTTAAAAACTAGGGTATGTCCCTTTAAAGTGTTTCTTAACAACACCACTAGAGCACACTGATTTATGTCACACATTTGGTAATTGTGATTCTAAGAAAACCACTGCTTAATTTTTCACCAGCAGTAACATATCTTTTAAAATTATATGCACTTCTCACAAACAGGACAGCACATTGATCACAGCCTTTATTACACCAGTCATGGGGCACTGGTTGAGACTTTGGGGAGGGGGGGGGGGGGGGGGGGGGGAGAGAGGGAGAGAGAAGCACAGGTCTACTTTGGGCTTTGATTCTATACCAATGCGACTCAGGCGAGCACACTACCAACTGAGCTAAATCCCGTCCCTTGAACATCAAACATTTAGACATTTACTAAAATACAAATGTCCAGAGCTACCTGTAGGTAAACTTTAAAAAAAAAAAAAAAAAAAAAAAAAAAAAAAAAAAAAAAAAAGGGCCTAATTCATTAAACTCTCTCACAACTTTGCGATCTCACAGTACATGGCTAAAGGACTTGCAAAGAGGATGCTTTGTCTAGCAGAGCCTAAGAGACCTTTGTGAATTAGGCCCCAGATATTTTCCGACAAAATAGATTATCTATTATTTCATGAAATTATTTTGCAAAATAAAAATAAATTTGGCTAACCGATGGTTAAATTCGCAACTGATGAATTTGGAGAGTGCCATAATTAGCCCTAGGCCTGAATGTTTATATAAAAATAACAATCACGTATATGGTAAGAGACTTTATATAGCCCAGAAATAAAAGGCGCATTTGTGAGGGGAAAAAACAAGAAAACAAATATGGTTAGATGCTTCTGTTATTTGCTATTTTTGTTCTTCAGTTCTTGAATAGCTTTTTGTTTTCCCCAGTTCTGAGAACATAAATTTCATCTTTTACATTCAGTTCATGCAAAACAGCACCTGAAAGCCCAGCTGCATTTACCTTTGAACACAAATGTAAATATATTCTTTTAAAATACCTATACGCAGCAATGGACACAACTACTGCATGCTGTTAGGACTACTATCAACATCAAATCGCTCTTAAAATTTAAATGACACTAATGTTGGTTCCACCTAATTCATCGAGAGCTATAGCCTTTTCTTCTTAAAAAAAAACAACAAATCATATCAGCATGTCTATCATGTTTTGATAGTACAAAACTGTATGAGGTAAGTAAGGCAGCTACATTTTCTATGAGGTGTTCGAGGTACAAGGCAAAAATACTGCCAACTGTTGCCTACATGTCAAACATTTGGTCATTCTGACAGTCTTAGAGAGGAAACCTGCTACATTTTTCTATTAGTAGCACAACAGTACATACCACCACCTTTGATATATACGAGATATAGTGCATTGGCTGGATCGAGAAATAACTCAACAGGCCCAATGACAGAAGAAGACGTTTGTTTTATTTAACGACGCCACTAGCGCACATTGATTTTTTATCTTATCATCGGCTTTTGGACGTCAAACATATGGTTATTCTGACACTTTTTTTAGAGGAAACCCACTGTCGCCACATAGGCTACTCTTTTATGACAGGCAGCAAGGGATCTTTTATTTGAGCTTCCCACATGCAGGATAGCACAAACCATGGCCTTTGTTGAACCAGTTATGGATCACTGGTCGGTGCAAGTGGTTTACACCTACCCATTGAGCCTTGCGGAACACTCGCTCATGGTTTGGAGTCGGTATCTGGATTAAAAATCCCATGCCTCGACTGGGATCCGAACCCAGTACCTACCAGCCTACCAGTACCTACCAGCCATCGGTCAGCCACTGACAGGGATTGATCCCAGACCGACTGTGCATCAGGTGAGCACTTTACCCCTGTTGCCTACATACATGTAAAGATTAAGTAGTATTAATGCTTCAAAACTCTAGAATTAATAGTACATGCATAACAGCTAATAATCACACACTATAAATTTGTGATCAGTAACATACTTGTACAGTGTTACATTTTAACATGAGAAATCAGTGTGTTATAAAATTGAATATACACACCACAAATGATTTATAACATATGAACATGTATGCACTCATGAGCACATCCTATTTTTCAAACAGCCTTTAAGAACAAAAAAACACACCCCAAAAACCACCCAAAACAAGACAATCTTCATTTCAAAGTCAAACTCAAAACAGGTACATTCACAATGCCGTTAATCAAACGAGAGCTACAGGTAGTTATTCGGTTGTTAGTGTTTAGCTCTAAAATCTCATTCCTTCTTAACACCATGCTAAAAATTATCAATGTTTTACCTTGGACGTTTTCAACTTTGCATCTTCTTAAAAATCTCATCCATTGCATTTTATTACCTATGACACTTAATATTACATTTTTAAAGCATTGTCACATTGTCACGACAATAGTCAGCTATATCTCTCTTTATTATCTGTTTACATTCTTAATGGCATAATTGGCTAACAATCGGTTTTCTCCAAAGTGCTGAATTTGTATTACATACCCATTTAATCTTACAATAGTAATTAATAAAGACAATTCTGACTGTGCAATAAAACAAATATTTTATCAAACATGTGTGATACAAAATCTAGCATGCATAGCAAATGTTCATCCGAATGACATCATGTCCCTAGCTGGGAATGCTCAACATTCTATCAATTTCATAAAATTCAACCAACTTTACAGACGAAGTAAATTGTGTTCTTTAACTCAACTTTTGTTAATCGTAATACAGAAAGGTGCTATGTAATAAATACAGAACCAGATACCAGTTGTTTTGTCATGTTATTTATTGCAATTGTTTATAGTGCGCAAGATTTATACCACTTGACTGCTATGCAGTTTCGTGGTATAAATTAATATTCTTGGCCACCATACACTTGTGCAATAAATAACATGGCAAAACAACTGCTATGTTATTCTGTCTATATACATGTATACACCAGGAAGCACTAATTTATTTCACTACTGGGACACATTTTTAGTACATGTACTTGTGTGTCATTAACATAAACCAGAGGTGTAGTTTTGAAGGGGGGGGGGGGGGGGGTCTAAAACAATTCTGCTAAAAGAAACTATTGGTGAAATACACAGATAACGTGTACTTAAAAATACAGAACTATAAGATGACAACTATAAGAACTGCCTTTGAGGTAACTATTCAAGTAGACTTTACAATTTATATTAATATATATATATATATATATATATATATATACAACTGGATTACTGTTAATATATTTGTCCAACCCCTTTAGTTAAAGCAATGTTTAGTGAAGAATTGAGCAAGCTGTATTCACATTTTATGGACCCTTCAAATATCAAAGAAAGAATAAATGGAATAGAGGAATGCTTTAAGAAACCAAACACTGAGAAAGAAAAGGGGGGAATATGCAGGTCTGAAGTAAAATGTATATGTATATATATATATATATATATATATATATATATATTTCTGTTGGCATTGTTAGTTATGTAAACTAGGAATAGAACCAACTTTTTATTATTCTGCTTTGAATACGTTTAGTAGTCACAAGCTTAAAGCAGAATGCTTTAAAAGTTCACATAACTCAACATATATGAAAACCAGTATGTAAAAAAAATAAAAATAAAAATAATAATAATCTGTACATGTGTGTACATCATAAATTAATACACAAAATAGCAACCCTTGCTTAGATGGCTATTCTACATATGATCATATTAAGTAAAGGGGAAAAAAACCCCAGATAATAGAAATACTTGTGAAATCTTCACTTTGAATATTCCGCATGGTCAGCCATGCATGTAATCATATATCTAGGAATCAAAAGTATTATAACCACCAGTACAAAAAGGAACATTTTGTTGTTGTAATTCCATTATGGTTTACTACAAATATATAATAGGACATGCATAACTAAGGTCAAAGACACTATACTATTTGAAAAAGGAACCAGTATTAATTTTCCTTTGCGACAGATTTTATACAAACTGTGTTTGAAGTGCACATGTATACATACAACTCAAGTAGGTCAGCAATAAATCTTTCACTATTTAAAAAAGTTTTGTTTTGTTTAATGATACCACTAGAGCACATTGATATATCAACTATTGTACATGTATGGCAAACATTTGGTAATTTTGACACGTAGTCGGAAGAAACCAACTACATTTTTCCATTAGTAGCAAGGGATCTTTTATATGCACTTTCCAACAGACAGGAAAGCACATACCACAGCCTCTGACCAGTTGTGGTGCACTGGTTGGAAGAAGAAAAAAGCCAAATGAATGGATCCACCGAGGTGGTTTGATCCCTTTCACTATTTTAGTCTTTTTAGCATCAAGTAACATACAGGGCTCAAAACTTGCCCAAAAATATGGTGGCCCAAAAAACAATGGATGTTGGCAAATTATGGTAAGCGAACCATGAACAACGAGCAAGATTTTAATGTGGAATAAATATATGCAATACAAATATTAATAGTGGCTCATGTGTTATAGCTCAAAAAAAGATCGCCAAATAATATTATTTGGGTGATTATCCACCATTATTTTTTAATATTTAAGTCGCCCAAATGGGACATTGGTCGCATTTGGCGACCTGGCCACAGGCCGTTTCGAGCCCTAAACATGGCACAAATTGTAAATGAACAAATTGCAAAAGCACAGCATTACAACTTAATGATTATACGGACGAAAATTGTTGTATGCAGTAGCAATACGAATTACTGTATGTAAGGGGATTTACCGAAGCAGGGCTCAAAATGGCTGTCCATTTTTATTTATTTCAGATCTAGCTAAAATTACCAAAAATTCACAGGTCTTTTTCCAAGAGATAGGTGAATGTACAATTATCTTATCTGCTATTCAGCTTGTGTATCTGTTATTTTTTTTTTTTTATAATGCTTTAAAATAAATCTCAGATGTTAGAATTTCCAGTATGTTGTCTAAAATTCTCTGATCACCTCTTTATTTTCACCAGGGCATAATTTTTCTCAACAGGACATTTCTTTTGGTCTGCTATTTTATAAAAACAATAACAGCAGGCCATATTTCACGTCTGTTTCGAGCCCTGCGATGGCAGCGGTTTATTGCTGTATAAAACCTGTTGCTTTCGGTTGAGTGGATAATTTACTTTTAATGTTATATTTATTTGTTGCAAATGTTGGTGGTTAAAAAATACAAACTCAAAATTACCATAGGTGAGCATTGTCTTTTATGGAAAAAAAAAAACATTTTAAAACTGCCATCTAGGTAACAAGGAAGGAAGGAAGGAAATGTTTTATTTAATGATGCACTCATCACATTTTATTTAGGGTTATATGGTGCCAGACATATGATTATTAACCACAAAGATATTGAGAGGAGAAACCCTCTTGTTGCCACTTATGGGCTACTCTTTTCAATTAGCAGCAAAGGAATCTTTTATATGCACCATCTCACAGACAGGATAGTACATACTACGGCCTTTGTTACACCAGTTGCAGTTGTGGAGCACTGGCTGGAACGAGAAATAGCCCAATGGGCCCACCGACAGGAATCAAATCGTAGATTGATCGCGCATCAGTCGAGTGCTGTACCACTGAGCTACGCCCCGCCCCTATCTAGGTAACAAATCAAATACAAGCCCTGAAGCACGTTCGATAAGATCACTTCCAGTTGTGAATACACATTTTAGTTGAGACGCAATTCTTCGAGTTGTATTAAAACAATTTTGTATCACATGTCAGAGAAAATAAAATATTTGTGACATGCATTATTCAAAATACATGAATGTATGTATTGATGTATGAATCTATATACTGTATGTATGTCAAGGTTGACTGTTACATACATGGATACTAACGCACTGGCGCAGGGGATAATTAAATCCTTTCTGGCCTCACAAATTGTCCCATGCCGTTGCTGGGACTCGAAACCTGTGGCACTGAAACACCCGCAAATTGTAAGACTAACCATGATGCACTGACCTATTGAGGCATCCATGTGTGTGTGTGTATGTACAGATCTTGTAATCCTAATTATGTCATATATATATATATATATATATATATATATACACACACATACATACATACACATACATATATATATACACACACCTTGTGTACACACTAGATTAGTCAATAGTCGCACACCTTACAATTTTTGTTAAGCTGAGGCACACCAATGACATCATACTTTATCAATATTTTATCAATAAATTAAGAAATGAAATACTTCCTGGCTCTGGTGACAGGTCAAATTCATAATATTCATTTTTCATCAATAAAAAAAAAAAGTCAGTTTTCACCCATACTAAAAATAAAGAGTCTCCACAGAAGGGAATTTTGTTTACCACCACCACTGGAGCACATTGATTTATTAATCATCAGCTATTGGATGTCAAACATTTGGTAATTTTGACAGTCTTAGAAAGGAAACCAGCTGCATTTTTTCTATTAGTACCAAGGGATTCTTTTTTTTATATGACCCATCCCATAGACAGAATAGCACATACCATGGACTTTGATTTAACTGTCATGGTGCACTGGTTGAAAAAAGAAATGGCCTAACAGGCCTACAATGGGAATGGTTCCCGGACCACTGGGATACGTCCCACCTCAAATAAGTTAAAAGTTCTTTGTACACAGACTATTTGTTACATTCACCTGTAGCAATTATCCCAAAAGTGGGTTTTGGGGAAAAACTTATTTTGGCATATGAATTCTGTAGTAGATATTAATAACCTATATATTGTGTTGTACAGGACCAAACCAAAAACTGGGATTTTTAGAAACATGAAATCATGTTAAATTTTTAAAATGTGCAAAAATTATCTCATCATGCACAATTTAAAACATTAAAATGACATGTTCACCCCACTCATGGTCTGGGGTTTTTATTGCTGTTGGTTGTTGGGGTTTTTAATTACGTACCCTAAAATTTTCTTTCAGAAAGCCTGCCAATGCAACCAGGATTGTAATTAATTATATCTTACCTGACCTCTGAACTGCGTAAAGTCCAGCCTTACACAACAGCCCTAGGCAAAATTCCTGATATACAACTTCCTGTTTGTCAAACGACTCCCACCAAGGACTAAACTATTAATTTTCACTCGAGGGTAGATGGGTTGAGTGTCAAACTCCATTGTCAGTCTGGATTAGCTACAGACATTTGTTGAACTCTTACTCTACAATTTTTACTTTTAGATTCTTTTAAAGCAACGTTAGAGTTTAACCAAAGATCAACTTTTAATTATTTGTTTCCACACACAAGCTATTATTCACACCCATTTACGTCTTTACAAAGAATGACTGGTCTCTTCCTATGTTCTTTCAATACTCGAAATTTGTAATTTGATTGGCACATTGCCCCACAAGAGATACAATTAAATAATTTATTTCCTCAATACAACTTCCTGAAATATATATTGCAATGTAACAATGTATGTTTATATATTTACCTGCTCTGTAACATAGCTACCCGTAACATTTGTATTATTACAAGTGACTATTTGATTAAAAGCATTTTAAATTCTTTCTTTTTTTTACTTAATGGCTGCTAGAAAGGGGATAAGGATACCCGTAACATTTTTATTATTACAACTTCAATTTGAAAGCATTTTAAATTCATTTAGTACCAGTAGTCAGGGTTTCTGCCAGAGGGTAAAATGGGTATGGTGCCATACCTAAATTTGTATTTGTTTTAAGTTAACATTTTGACAAAATTAATGACTTATCATTATTGTATGATTTTCTTAAGCCTAACCCTAAATGTAACCCATTTTCTTTGTGGAGGAGGCAGCTATAAAAGGGATAGGAATACCAGTACCGAGAAACTAGGGGATATATTGTAATTTAACAAAGTATAAACACACATCATCCCAAAAACACTCATACCCAGTTAAAAAATCATTTCTCACGTGTACCGGTATGTATATATTCATGCAGCGTTCGAAATAAGCACTTGTCCGTCTGTTCCGACAAGTGAAAATCGGCTCGGATAAACAAAATATATCACGGTGATTGTATACTGGATAAATAACAACGTTCAACGCAGTTTCAGTTTGAGCAATCACAAACACCATCCTTGTACTCTTACAGTGTTCGAGATTAACAGTATCCCGACATCTCGGGGATACCATACAGTGTTCGAGATTAACAGTATCCCGACATCTCGGGGATACCATACAGTGTTCGAGATTAACAGTATCCCGACATCTAGGGGATACCATACAGTGTTCGAGATTAACAGTATCCCGACATCTAGGGGATACCATACAGTGTTCGAGATTAACAGTATCCCGACATCTAGGGGATACCATACAGTGTTCGAGATTAACAGTATCCCGACATCTCGCGGATACCAGAATTTAATTTTGGATATTAAACTTCAATAACCCAGTATCCCATCAAGATACCATATAATATTGTGTGGGGTTTTTTTAATCTTGCGTTTTTATTTTTTGCTGAAACAATGAAAGTCGAAAGTTAAGTAACAGTGTCGTCAAAGTTTGTTACGATGTTACTTATGAATTTCATTTAAGTGGGATACTAAATTCTCAGGTGGGATACCAGATTTTGAAATGTTAGTATCCAACTGGGATATGGCTCAATTTTTTTAATCTCGAACACTGTCTTAATATAAGTAATAACATTTTATTTCAACAAGTGAAAATAATGGCAGACAAGTAGATTTGTAGATACATTTTTCCCAGTGGTCTAGAAAAAAAATTCTGCTCATTTCCACCATGCTCGAAATCTTCATGGTACATGAGCATGTAAAAAAAATTCGGATCGGATCATTTCCATCACTGGGGGCTGCTCAGTCTGACACCACCCCCCCCCCCCCCCCCCACCACCACGATGCTACACTTGACTACATAGCCATAATAATAATTACCCCACAGATGTAGCCATATTAATTAAGTCTGAAGTTGGGTAATACTCGTGTCTGGCTGCACAGGTCACACTAATAGCCAAGGCAGCTGGCCAGTTAATGGAGCCGAGTAGCAACATGGCCTGGCTGTCAAAAACTAAACTGTCAGGTCAGATTTTCTCATTCCAAGACAACATCAGGCAGAAGCCCAGTATCCATGGAGGAAGATTTTAATCTCACAGCTAACAAGACATGTGGCCAGTCATCTGTACTGGCTTTAACAAGCCAGATGCAGCTCAATCATCAGGTGCAGATTTTAGGGAGGGGAGTTTAACAAACAGGTGCAGATTTAGGGGGCGCTCATTGATCAGGTACAAATTTAGATAGCGATTTAATCATCAGACCTGTGTGGATTTAGGTGGAGGGGCCAAATAGCTCTTATTACACTTCTAAATAAGTCCCATCCAAAATATAAATAATACCACCTTAAACAGGCCCCACTTTCTGAAATATGGGAGTATTATTGGCTGAAATTGTACAGCTGTTGCTTGGAAGACATTCCACATGTACATGTACATTCTAATAATGGATGGGAGTCATCCACACACATTAATCAGACAGTTGGTGACCTATATTACACACACACACACACACAGGTACAGTAAACAGCCCTATTATTTTTTAACAACAATATGTACATGTACTAGCATTATAGTGTCTAACATGGAAGGCACATGAAAGTCACAACAATTTACGACAAGGTACAGCGTTTGTACTGAATACTGTGCAGTTGAATGAATCCAAGGGCCTGGCAATTTAACGTCTGTCACAAAATGCTGTATCAGTAATGACAATATGCATTGTTTCATGCACTACTGATGACACGTTTGATGTCCACTACATGTTCCCTTCCATGAGTAACTTCCTGATGTGTAAAGCGAGAATCACGATCAAGAGATAACGCAGAAACAAAGAATGTTAAATCACACCAGGCCGTGTATATATTAAACTTATTTTTACGACACCACTAAAGCATAACGATTTAATAAGCATCGGCTATTGGATGTCAAACATTTGGTAATTTTGACAGGAAAACCTGCTAAATTTTGTCCCATTAGTAGCAAGATATCTTTTATACGCATTATCCCACGACAAGGAAGGAAATGTTTATTTAATGACACACTCAACACAATTTATTTAATGACACACTCAACACAATTTATTTAATGACACACTCAACACAATTTATTTATGGTTATATGGGGGGTTTTAAACCTAGCTGTTTGTGAACTCTAGTCAGATCATTTCTCATGCCCTGTAATATAAGGTGCACATGCATACAACCAGAGCCCATTATCAAATTAGCTAATTCCTATTTTTATATATCTATATCTATCTATACATATACATATATATATATAGTGTCTACAATATTTTAGTATTTGGCTAATAAAATGTATTTTTAAATTAGCCACTCAATACTCTAAATATACCGTATATCTTCGCCTGTAAGTCGATCTCGGCTATAAGTCGAGTCCCTAATTTCAAGCCCTGAAAACGTATTTTTTTATTGACCCGTTTATAAGTCGACCCATGAAAAACAACTTATAAATATTGAAGTATTTCTTATTTTCAGCACATGAAAACAATAATGTACAATATTTGAACAAAAGAAAATTATTTTACAAACTTTGTTTTTCACGTTTTGTACATCGCAATATAATCAGACTATTCCAATCAAACTATCATTATTACATAGCATCAAAACGAAATATTCCCTTAGTAGAGAGTGAAACCTGTTTGACTGTTACTGTATGGTACTGTACAGATGGTTTTGTGCACAGACAACAACTTTATTTATAAACACTGCCAACAGATCACTACGATAAAACTGAAAGTATCACGTTTTGCCGCCATATTAATACATGTAAGGAGAGTACACTGGTTTTTGTACCAAATGATGTGTGTCCCTATTGCTCTAGATAGTGAACTGCAGAGATCAGTCTATTTTAAGGGAAAGCTCAGTAATATTCATGAAGTTAATCACCGCCAAAACATTGTTTGAACAACCATTAATGCCAGTGACCAGATTTCAAAATAAACTCAGGCAACAGGTAGTTAGTATTGTTTACATTTTTACTATTAGTGATGACTGTTAATTTAACTAAGTGGACTGTTGTCTTGGCATGTGAGTGAGATCGTACGCCTTTTCGCATAACCAAAACCGTTCTAATGCCAAAAAAAAAAAGGTTATTAAAAATAAATGTGTCAAATTAACATATTTGAGTATAAATACATGGCATACTTCAACAATAAAACTTGTAAAATAATCCCCAAAACTAATATTTTTTGGTGAAATTTTTTTACCCTCTTATAAGTCGACCCCCCAAGTTATAAAATAATTTTTGGGTGAAAAAAATTCGACTTATAGGCGAAGATATACGGTACAAAAATTTCCAAAAACTAAATTATTTCCAGTGTTAACCAATACTCTAAATATGCAAAAAGTAGTTTAATACAAAATTATTTCCAGTATGACCCCGACAACATTTGTGTCATCAAAATCATGTCAGATGCAATCATAAATTGGTTTTTTCTAAACGAAATGAAATATGGCACCATTTTGTGCCACCATTAGGGGCAGCTAGGAAGAGTAAACTGAACCAACTAAACAATCTCTGATCATATTTGCCCCCTGCACAGAGTGAGTCAAATCAATTGTGCTCAAATAAGGAAGTTGTGAATGAGGATAAACAGCAACCCTAACCGGAGCACTAGATACACACACAGCACTTAACAAGAGGGCACAGCTTTTCAACCTTTAACACACAGATAGTGAAACACTGAGCAGAGTTATTCTTTCCAGTTCTACAACCCCTGCAATTGCCCATGGCAATCAGCAATGCCGTGGAGATGATAGTTCTCCACAGCACTTTTTGCCGTGGGACTATTATTATCCAGGGTTTTTTGTTTCAGTGGCACGTTTTTTTGCCATGGACATTTTCTTAAGTGCAGGGGATGGTTCTAGCACTAAATAATGATCCTCATTCATAGGTTGCACTATACTATATAAAATACCATAGGCGACAATGTTAACATTTATGTTTAAAAACACACACACACACACACACACACACAATATATATATATATATATATATATATAAATAAATGCAATATATGTCCTTCCTCAAAGCATTAACCTGAAGAAAATGGTATCTTTCATTGTTCATTTTCGATATAACCAGATGTTTTTACAACACTCGTTTCATGCAAAATTGTACTTTTATAAAATATTACACACACTCCATACATGTTTTCAGAACAAGGCTACTTGACAGTGGTACCAGATGAAAAAAATAGACAGTACATGCATTCATATTTCCCACCATTTAGAACCGACAGAAAATAATAATGAAACACCAATCGAGACTAATCAAGACAATGGCGGCTTTAGTTTTGTTTCTTCATGAGAAAAAACTGGAGTTTTTCTACGAGTATTTTCACTTGACAACAATGGCGGAATTGGTAGCTATTTGATAATAAATTTGACGATTTTACCAATAATGAAAATACTGAGATATGAATCATAAGTTTCAAAAATATATTCCAGTCACAGTCTTTAGCATCTGAGGATTGCACTTGCGCGCCCAAGCGCAACCTAATTATATTGCCTCAGTGCTATTCAAATCTTTTGTGTGTCAAAATGTACAAGCTTCCTTCAACATATTTCCTATGTAATGCAAATCACTCGCCTGGAACTTACAAGGAGGTTAATTTATCAGTCTGATATTTTCAAACGTTAAGGACTGTAGTCAGAAAAACACACTTATTGGGAATGGCCATAAAACCAACATCTGGCCACAAAGTAAACATGACTTAAAATTTGTAATCAACATGAACAGATTTAAAACAAACCCACGAAAACACAAGTACTGGTAAGGTACACGACATGCATGTCAGTAGCTTGGTGAAAAGTAGGTCGCGATGACCTAGTTATGGTATGCAACACCCTGCCATCCTACGACTTGGGCTAAGTTGTACTTGCATTCAATGTTTGATGTCTTGTCCCAGCCAGTGCACCACGACTGGTATATTAAAGGCTGTGGTATGTGCTATCCTGTCTGTGGAAAGGTACATATAAAAGATCCCTTGCTACTAATGGAAAAATGTAGCAGGTCTCCTCTCTATGACTGTCAAAAGGACCATACGTTTATCATCCAATAACTGCTGATTAATAAATCAATGTGCTAGTTGTTAAAAACAACAAACTTCAATGTTTGATGATCCTACGTGAATTGATATGGAAGACACAGCCAGGATAAAGATTTTCTTTCATGTGTAGTAATGCTTGAATAATAGGTCACAGTGACCTAGTTATGGTATGTGGCACACCACCACCTATTAAACAAACCGAATGTCTTGTTATTTTTTAAACATTTCAGTTGTTTCAGGACTTGTGCAATGTGTCCCTTACAACTATTCAAAATATTGGATTGCAGTTTTTAAAAACAGCACATTCCTTGAATTGATTTTAACACACACCTACAGGTAATGATACTGTGTATTTGGTGCGCTATCATTTTCTTTATTAATTAATGGCTAATATACACCAAAAGTCTTGTCTACATAAAAGCGAACGTTCAATCCACACACAAACTCATTAAAATTTAGATATATATAATTATTTTTAAAAAAAACACTGAAAAAGCTTTGCTTATTTCCAGACCAAATGTCATTGATATGGATAAAAAACGACTTTTTTTTATCCAGAACAAACCTGAAACCAAAACCAAAGACAAATTTCATCACGAATGTACACAATACAAATGTACTGTGTAGCTGAACACTTTACACAAGCAGCTATTAACAGTTCAAGTATGTATCAGAGTCAACCAGGAAAAAGCCTGATCTATTTGACAGGGAAAAAGAAAGAAATGTTTTATTTAACGAAGCACTCAACACATTTTATTTACGGTTATATGACGTCAGACATATGGTTAAGGACCACAGAGATTTGGAGAGGAAACTCGCTGTCGCCACTATATGGGCTACTCTTTCCGATTAGCAGCAAGGTATCTTTTATTTGCGCTTTCCACAGGCAGGATAGCACAAACCATGGCCTTTGTTGAACCAGTTATGGATCACTGGTCGGTGCAAGTGGTTTACACCTACCCATTGAGCCTTGCGGAGCACTCACTCAGGGTTTGGAGTCAGTATTTGGATTAAAAATCCCATGCCTCGACTGGGATCCGAACCCAGTACCTACCAGCCTGTAGACCGATGGCCTAACCACGCCGCCACCGAGGCCGGTATATTTTTGACAGGGAAAGCAGCAACGGTTGCTCAAAATGCTTTCTGATGAGCGGTTTCACAAGCAGTTTTATAGTATATAGCATTTCATTTTACAACACACATAATATATATATGCCAAGACAAATACCAATTAACTAGACGAGGTTGATATTTTACATATTAAAAAACACGAGTAGCGAATTCTATTTATCCTATAACACTTCTAAAATAATATTCTAACTAATTTTTTTTAGTAAATCACAGTATTAAAGTCGCCGCCATCGATAATATGACGTCATCACGATTAGCACAGATTAGTTTGACGTCACGCATTTTAAAACAAATCTTTGAAAGCATTACGCTCAGGTACACGGGTCTTGTTGGCTTGTAAGCAAATGACCCATCCACAGCAACATTACCTAGATACCATGTAAATTTGCATACCATTATTAACCGGGTTAATAAAGTAAATTATCACATGGGTTTATGACATGGATATCATGGGTAAGTTATAGGATAAATAAATGTTATGCCATTTCTTTTAACATTAGCTAAACTTTCGTTATTGAGTATATATATATATATATATATATATATATATATATATATATATATATATATATATATATATATATATATATATATATATATATATATATCAGTGTTCGAAATAAGCACTTGTCTGTTTATTCTGACAAGTGAAAATCTGCTTGGACAAGTAAAAATGTCCAATGCAGTTTAATTTTGAGCAATCAAAAATACTGTCCTTGTACTTGAATAAAACAAAACATTTATTTGGACAAGTGAATATATAGCTGGACAAGTAGATTTCTCTCTGTTCTTGTCCGGTGGACAACTGAAAAATTCTGCTCATTTCTATCAGACATATATATATATATATAGTGGTCTAACGGGCGCCTCTATATAACGGCCACCTGCCCATAACGGCCACCCTGAAATCGCTCCAACACATTTCTTGCTTTCTTTGACCTCTACAGAACGGCTACCTGTCCAACGCGGCCAGCGGCCATTATTTTTCAGCAAAAATAAGGTCTGAACATGCATTAGCAGCCAAAATATTATTTCCAAAAAAAAGAGGTCAAATTGTTCCCACCACATATGAACAGCGATTTAGTTCCCAGTAAATCTCATTGTTTTCTGCAGTGTCACCATTGCTGTCACGTGATCGGAAAGTTTGGCGATTCGATTCGACTCGACAAAAAAACCCAACTTATTTTGATGTTATCATATGATTTTATTGTCGTAAACAAATATATGTTTACTAATACTAAGCATTTTTTTAAATCCTTTTGTTAATTTGGTAAATGTCAACAGCTGTTTGGTTCCGGCAGTGGTATAATTTACATTAAAAAAAACTCATCGTTTTGATTAATAAAGTATTATTTAAATTACCAAAAGGATTATTTGTAAATGTGATAGCGAATTTAACTGCACGTGATGTACTATTTGTGTAATCTTTTGTATCATATTTGTTTTTCTTTCCTTTACATTCTTTTGTATATAATACATTTCCTTACACTGGTTATCCTTGCATGTATACATGTTAGTGCTGCAACGATAAACCGGTGTACCGGTATACCACGATAATTGATCAGCTCGATACGAACCGCGGTACAGTTTTGCGTATCGCGATTTTTATACGCTATTTTTTTTCCTTATCTTATTTGTCTTGAAATAGGCAAACAAACAAACAAACAAAAAACACATCATTTTATTAATTGGTGATGACAGAAAATGTAACAATCACGTCAAGAGTAGTCGGCTTACTTGTTGGCATACGAAGTGATAGGTCGGTTATACTTGGTTCTAACTTCTAAACAAAACGTGTTAAAAAGTCCAATGAAAATAACCAGTTAACGATAATTACAAATAAATGTTTGTTACTTACACATTATCATTCATTGTTCATTTACGTTGGAATACGACTACGGCTATCATCTTCAAAGAAATAAACCAACAAATGAGAATCACACTTCGCTGTTTTTCACTGAACTCGGAATACTTCGGTCGATCGTTCAAAATACCTCGGCTCTGTTTCGGTCGATCTGCTAAAACATTGCGACTCAATACGTACATTTCCGTGTCAAGCGAGCAGCAACGGAAAAGTCCGATAGTAAGGATTTCCGAATGTGACAATTTATAAATAGTTTGACACCGTCACACCAGTGTTCTAGTAGACTAGTATTGTGTTAAAAAATAAAAATATGACCTAAAACATTTAGCCTGACAACTGAAACTAATAAAGATCATTAAAACGTTATGCCTTCTGTTTTCATTAAAAAAAAAAAAAAACCCATAAATATTAAATTTAAATAATATCAACTGTATTGCAATAGTTTCTTATATCGCAACATATCGCAATACGGTTTTGACCGTATCGTTGCACCCCTAATACATGTAGTTTATATTTACAGCTATGTAATATAGGTCGCCAAGTATATTGTATGAATATAGAAGAGGGCCTCGTAAGTTGTCAAACTTGTGCCCAATTCTTTGTTCTTTGTACAATAAAATATGTTTGCAATCAATAATTTACATTCGATAGTTCAGCTCGAATTGTTACTCAATAACAAGGCGACTTCTCAATGGCTGTAGCCTATGAAAGCAGAATATATTACAGTACCTGATTGTTGCAGTATTATCAAAGGTGCCTGAATAGTCCCTACTGTCAATCGGGCATGACTTGTTCACATGCAGTTTGCACCAAGCGGCAAACATATGCTTTGGTTACCGAAATTGTTTTGTTTGCGGTTCGCGACGTAATCCCAATGCAAGAACCGTACCAATGGATTAGCGGCAACATAAAACTAATAATGAGTTAAACATGTCACTTCAGTAATAAATCCCAATTAAACAAAAGTAAATTTCAATTTTGTGTTATTTATTTATGAACAAAATGCCACCGAAAAATCTTTCTGCCTTAACTTTAGAACAACGAGTAGAAGTTATCAGGAAGTTAGAGAAAGATCGTTTAAGTGCTAGAAAGTATTAGGGTATTGGAATTAACAAAGGGAATCAAACTGTTACAACAGTTAATAATGAGATTTTATAGTGTAATATGTTAGGGTCTCGATTTAGTATTTTGGACCTCTATATAAAGGCCACCTGTCCATAACGACCACTTTGGGTTGGTCCCATGAGTGGTTATATATATATATATATATATATATATATATATATATATATATATATATATATATATATATATATATATATATATATATATATACACACACACACACACACACACAAAACATTGAAGTCTTTTGTATTGCTCGCCATACAAATAAGGGGAGTGGCCAATTGCTTCCCCCCCCAAAAACAACAGGGGGAGTGGCCAATTGCTTCACGAACAGATTATGGTAAGCCATTTAAGATACTATATTGATACCATATAAATGCATGAGGAGATAACTGTCACTCCTTGACCTAGTCTAAGGGGAGTAATGGGGAGCTAGAATGATTTAACAATTGATTTCTTTTGGAAAGAGTTCAACCCGTACCCCTCTATATCAAAGGCTCTAAAGACTAACCCTAAAGCTAAAACTAACCTAACTCATGCCTTTCTTTCTCTACGGATGCGGATGTTCAAGATAATGAATTATAAAGTAAAATAAATATCAAACTACAGACAAATATCCTCAATGGATTAAAGTACAAACACTTGAAACAAAAGGTTTCAATACTCAAAATATTTTAACCAAGATAATAAACTAAACAATGGATACTTTAAAAAATATTTTTTTTAAATTAGCCCATAAAACTTTTAACCATGACCTTGCTTGATCTCAGGTGACCGCAAACGCAGCAATCAATAAATTGCCACTCACGAAATACATAATGTGCAGATGTATCATTTTCTGTTGCCAACAAATTAAAAATAAACTTCAGACTGACATTACAAATAAAACACCTGTAAGCCTTAACATCTTGGTGTTAAATTTATAAAAGTAAAATAGAAATCTAGTAATTTATTAAGTTTAACACCAAGTGAAACGGAGATTTGCAAACACTTTATACCAAAAGCTGTTGCAGTTATTGATAAAATTATGCATGTACTAAAAGCAACATGTGTTTCTTTAATGATATAAATATACAGGGCTGGCTCTGATGATCAGCAACTTTGCCTATCACAAACTAGCATAAACATTGTTTTCTATATTTTGATTAGTCATATTTGTAGTCAATTAAAAATTGATTAGCAACAACTGTTTAATGAGGCCAGCATAGGATTTCAAACTTCATGGGAAACACTTTCGGTTCCGTGCCTTGTGATCATGGTAACCCATCGGAAAATGTTTATATTATTTTCGTTTAATAGTTGTACTCGATATAATAATCGTGGGAAACGAAATTTCAGTTCCGTGATTTTACCGATACACTACCAGAAATGATCGTTACTGTGAAATCCCAAGGCCTGTTACTGTTTTAAAATTGTATAGTGATCTCTGAAACTTGCAGGGCAAATATTTCATGAGAACCGTTGTTCAGTTCGCATGTACGTTACAAAACTTTAAAATCACGAGAACCACCAGTCGGTTACGTGGTGAACAATTACATTCTAAAATTAAAAGTCTCATATATCAGTAATGAAAGAGGAAATTAAAAAAAAAAATACATTTGAACCACCAACGTAGCACAGAACCATAGTTTTAGGATTAGATAGGCCCGACTAATCGATTACGAAAACTATATTCACAATACTGAACAATCGGTTACCTAAGTAAAACTCATGTGAACTGACTCCAGGTTTCCAGAAATTTTGAAATATTGTACCCTGTAAATTGATACTAAACAAAATTTTCCCTGACTAGATCCCGAGTGTCATTTAAGGGAAGCCACGTCTCACTCCCCATCACTCTTCTGAGACCAATTCAGGAAGAATACTTTTAAAACTTTTCTTAGTATTTATAAATGGTGGTCAGTGTGTTAAATCGCTATTCATAATCTAAGTCAATGAACTTTTTTGTTCATTTAAAATGTTTTAGAGTGATACTTTAATCACCTTCCTAGCTTAATGTAGTACACAGTTATGGCAATTTTAGTAACCTGGATCTTAACTTTCTGATACCCTTGTTAGAGAGATATTGTAGCTTTTAAAACATTTTGTTCTATAAAACCAACATACTGCAAACTCTTAATCCAATATCACTAAAAAAATAATAGGAAAATTTTTATACATTTCTAAAATGTGTAAAATGTTCTAAGAGGTGCTTTTGTAGGTGCTTTTGTATGTGCTTTTGTTGGTGCTTTTGTAGGTGCTTTTGTAGGTGCTTTTGTTGGTGCTTTTTGAGTAAATTTATCAAAGAGGACAGGATGTGGAATTATGCGACTAAGTAACGTTCCTTTTATTCCATAGATGATTAATTCTGTCACCACTATGAGTTTTATAAGTGTTAAAATAATGGTTGTTTAATGATCAATTTTCAAGCAAGAACTCTACTACCGTCCCAATGGTTTGGAAAGAAAGAAAGAAAGAAATGTTTTATTTAACGACACACTCAACAAATTTTATTTACAGTTATATGGCGTCAGACATATGGTTATGGACTACACAGATAATGAGAGGAAACCCGCTGTCGCCACTTCATGGACCACTCTTTTAGATAAGCTGCAAGGGATCTTTTATATGCACTATCCCACAGACAGGGTAGTACATACTACGGCCTTTGATATACCAGTTGTGGTGCACTGACGAGAAATAGCCCAATGGACCCCACAGACGGGGATTGATCCCAGACCGACAATGCATCGAGCAAGCACTGTACCACTGGGCTACGTTCTGCCCACCAATGGTTTGCAGTTCAAATCTAGACCTAACACTACTTTGTAGTAAGTAATGCAAAATTCAGTTGATAACTCTAATGCAATACCCCAATTAATAATCATCTTTATATTTAAAGAAAGTTACACAAATAGTAGTGCACTAACGTGGGGAAAATATGGAACTCATTCTTAAATATTAATTTAATTATTAAACAGATTTATTTAAGTAACTGTCCAATTGTGACATACATCACATCCTCACAATTATAAAATATTGGAATGATGTGTTTAAAAATATTAGGAGTAGAACATCCCAAGAAGCTAAATTTCAAAACATGAAAGTAATAAGTACTGTACATTTGATGTACCAAGGATTTTCTTTATTGATTAAAACAGCTAATACATAATATACACTGTATCGCCAGGGGTAGGCATCTTCCATTAAATGCCAAGTCTCCCCATCTATGTAACATACATGTATAAAAGAGCATAGATGACCAAACTCCAATAATGGCAAAATCAGTGTCCCCTTCCCCACCCCCAAATAAAATCCTGGTTAAACCTAATGCATATACACCATAATGATAATGGCTACATTAGACTTAGTAAATGGGTTAAATCTTAGCAGGAAGTAAAATAGAGAGGATATGATATCAAACATGTTTAACAAAGTTCAACAATTTCTTTTAAAATATACATAAAACAAATAATGAGTAATAAACATGGTAATAAAAATATCAGGCAAAATTGAAAAAATGGCTGTTTCCACAAGAGTTATTCTTAAGAATGTATCAAGTGATTCAGCGTACGTGTGACTCAGCCGGCATACAGAACCAACACTGAAGTGTAGACTCGTCTGGTCTACACGCATGTAACTATAAAGTTGTACAGTTCTGAACAGGTCATTCTAAAACAACAAAATTCACCGCCAACAAATGCAACACAACGAAAAGTTTCTTAATAAAAGTAAACCTATATCCACCACACCCCAGTATTCACCCAGCATGAATCGCTTGGGATGGTTAATCGTTAAAATACTTTGGCCATTTAACACTCGCGAAGCCGATAATGATAATCCACGCATCGCCGACTGGTCTTGGCCGATGTTCCCGTTAAGCATTTAAACCAATTAATGGCGCCCCGCTGTAACAACAAGTACTTTTTAATTACGTATACTTACTTGTCAGATCAGTGCGAAAGCGCTAATGGTATGAATAGTTTTGTTCGATGTCGGCGACTCTAGCCTTCTAGTCTGTCGAACTTTTCAAGATGGAGGGTGACACGCCAAGAGCTCGTGCGAAGGGAGTAGCCTGACTGGAGGAATTTTAGCCAATGAAAATTACCAAATTATTCGTATCTTACATGTGAAAGAGTTGCGTCCCTTTCTTACAGCCAATCAAATCTGGTGTACTAGTATACTTGTTAATAACCCGGATAAATAACAAAAAATATAAATATAATTTTAATCGTTTGACGTAGAAATTAAAAGTGAAAGCATTTTCTCGTTGTTTGATTGGCAGATGGGTGGAGTTAAAAATACGAGCAGTACAACAGTTGCATGTGTAGTGTGTTGTATTGTACCAGTACATTTATACATAATTATGTTCTTTTTTTTTCTTTTACATTTTTTTTTTGTAGAATATTTTTTTTATTAACATAATTACAAATTTACATTTTTAATATACTGAATGTTTTTCAAAAAGGTGTGTAACTAGGGCCATAGCTAGGATTTTTTGTTGGGGGGGGGGGGGGGGGCGCAACTGAGTTTCTATAATGCTTTCCGAATTTTTTTTTTCCTTGCCACCCTGCTATCTACGGCCCTGGTAACTTAATAATAACAGTCCCGTGAGTCGTATGTTATTATCAGTACGATCACGTGTTTTGATTGATTAGTTACGCAACATTGCTTCGTCACTATAACAGTTGTTTATTGAGCACTATGCGATACAGGAGTGGTTCTACCAGAGTAATTTTAACTTAAAGGGACATACCCTAGTTTGTAAACACTAAGGCATGTGTTTTACTATTAGAGCCGTTTTTGTTAACTGAAGCCTTTCTTTACTTAGATTTTATTGTTTAGATTATCCATTTCTGTACATTCGAAGTGTTTTGGTCATCCTAGTGTTTTTAACATGACGAAATACATTTCTCATTTTTAAAAACGCATGTGCGTCTGAGAAGTAATATATACATGTATGGAGTACACTTTCAATATATTTTAGAGGGTATTTCACCATTTCAAAGTCACATACTCATGGTTCACTCAGTTGTAACTTTATCCAAATGTGTTACAGGTTTGTAGATTAAATAAACTTAGTGTTAATTTTCACGGGTTGAAACTAGAGTCTGTCCCTTTAACTAAACTTAGTGTTAATTTTCACGGGTTGAAACTAGAGTCTGTCCCTTTAACTAAACTTAGTGTTAATTTTCACGGTTTGAAACTAGAGTCTGTCCCTTTAACTAAACTTAGTGTTAATTTTCACCGGTGGAAACTAGGGTCTGTCCCTTTAACTAAACTTAGTGTTAATTTTCACGGTTTGAAACTAGAGTCTGTCCCTTTAACTAAACTTAGTGTTAATTTTCACCGGCTGAAACCAGAGTCTGTCCCTTTAAACGAACATTGCAAAGATTTTCTTACTGTAATTTGGAATTATTAGCGAATTTGAAGAGTCAAAAGACGTTTGTTTTGTTTAACGACTCCACTAGAGCACACTGATTTATTAATCATCGGCTCATTTGGTAATTTTGACATATACTCTTAGAGAGAGGAAACCCGCTACATTTTCCCATTAGTTGCAAGGGGTGTTTTATATACACCATCCCACAGACAGGATAGCACATATCACAGTCTTTGATATACCAGTCGTGTTGCACTGGCTGGAGTGAAGAGTCAGTGATATGAACGAACAAAAAGAGAAAGACATGTTTTATTTGATGACACACTCAAGGCGTAAGAAGATGCCAAGAACAGGAGGTGGAATTGTAGACACCAATAAATTGAGGCGAGTAACTGAACGCTGACGTGTAAAAAAAAATCTAATAGCCCGGCTGACTACCGGGTTTAGACATCTGGTAGTCCCAGCGAAAAATTGGTTACTAGATTCTGTAACACAACACACACACACACACACACACACACAGATTCTGTACACACACACACACACACACACACAAACACACACACACACACACACACACACACACACACGGGGAACATGTAGCGGTAGCGATGGTTTTTTATATTTTTAACATGTATTAATATATATATATATATATATATATATATATATATATATATATATATATATATATATATATAGATAGATAGATAGATAGATAGATATCAATTGTGTGTGTGTGTGTGTGTGTGTGTGTGTGTGTGTGTGTGTGTGTGTGTGTGTGTGTGACCCTTCCCACACACATGTTTTGGCACCTTCCTACGCCCGTGTTAAATTATATATACATGTGTATATATATACATATATATATTGGCCTGTCACAATCTTAACACAGGTCTTACTAGTGTATGGGTTTATTATACTATCCCCCACCCCCTCATATAAAATCCTGGCTACGACAGTGTTCTATGCTCTTATAAATTCCACCATTTGAATTGGGAAACATTCCCAATGGCTTCTATCATATGGGGGGCGAGACGTAGCCCAGTGGTAAAGCGCTCGCTCGAGGCGCGGTCGGTCTGGGATCGATCCCTGTCGGTGGGCCCATTGAGCTATTTCTCGTTCCAGCCAGTGCACCACGACTGGTATATTAAAGGCCGTGGTATGTACTACCCTATATGTGGGATGGTGCATATAAAAGACCCCTTGCTGCTAATCGAAAAGAGTAGCCCATGAAGTGGCGACAGCGGGTTTCCTCTCTCAATAGCTGTGTGGTCCGTAACCATATGTCTGACGCCATATAACCGTAAATAAAATGTGTTGAGTGCGTCGTTAAATGAAACATTTCCTTCCTTCCTTCTATTATATGGTCTATCGCGCCTCACGTAGAAGCTAAATTACCGAACTTCCTTTTTAAAACAGGTTATTGTGTAGGTAGTAGATATAATGATTACACATGTATATTATCTGGTCTTGACAAGCACTGTGGAGATTTCCAGGTACAATGATGACCCAGTCTGACCAGGAACAACGGGATGCAAAGTGATCAGTAAAAATAAGTCACGAATTGTACTCGTTGCCTTCCGTTTTATTAACAATGTTTTTTATACATTCATTATAAATGTGTCTATTTATTATTCATGTGGTTTAGTTATACATGTCTTTAAATATTATACGTGTGGTTTAATTATACATGTCTTTATATGGTTTAATTATATACAATATATATATATATATATATATATATATATATATATATATATATATGTATTTGCGTCGCAGGATCGAACTACCTCGTTGGATCCATTCAACTGATTGGGGTTTTTCTCGTTTCAACCAGTGCACCACAACTGGTCAAAGGCCGCGGTATGTGCTTTCCTGTTTGTTGGGAAAGTGCATATAAAAGGTCCTTTGCTGCATTAAAAAAAAAATGTAGCGGGTTTCCTCTTATGACTATGTATAAGAATTACCAAATGTTTGACATCCGATAGCTAATGATTAATTAATCAATGTGCTCTAGTGGTGTCGTTAAAGAAAAACAAACCTTAGCTTTAGCTTTTGTTATACATGTCTTTAAATATTACACGTGGTTTAATTATGCATGTCTTTATGTGGTTTCGTGTGTGCGTGCGTGCGTGTGTGTGTTTATGTATGTGTGTGTGTTTGTGTAAGTGTGTGTGTTTCTGTGTGTGTGTGTGTGTGTGTGTGTGTGTGTGTTTGTTTGTGTGTGTTTGTGTGTGTATGTGTGTGTGTATGTGTGTGTTTGTGTGTGTGTGTTTGTGTGTGTATGTATGTGTGTGTGTATGTGTGTGTGTATGTGTGTGTGTGAGAGAGAGAGAGAGAGAGAGAGAGAGAGTGTGTGTGTGTGTGTCTGTGTCTGTCTGTGTCTGTGTGTGTGTTTGTTTGTGTGTATTTGTTTATGTGTGTGTGTGTGTTTGTTTATGTGTGGGTGTGTTTGTGTGTGTGTGTGTTTATGCGTGTTTGTGTGTGTGTTTATGTGTGTGTGTGTTTATATTTGTGTATGTATGTGTGTGTGTGTGTTTGTTTACGTGTGTGTGTGTTTTTGATTATGTGTGTGTGTTTGTTTGTTTATATGTGTGTGTGTGTGTGTGTGTTTGTTTATGTGTGTGTTGTGTGTGTGTGTTTGTGTGTGTGTGTGTTTGTTTATGTGTGTGTGTGTTTGTTTATGTGTGTGTGTGTGTGTGTTTGTTTGTTTGTGTGTGTGTGTGTGTGTGTTTGTTTATGTATGTGTGTGTGTGTGTTTGTTTATGTGTGTGTGTGTGTTTGTTTATGTGTGTGTGTGTTTATGTATGTGTGTGCGTGTGTTTGTTTATGTGCGTGTGTGTGTGTTTGTGTGTGTGTGTGTGTGTTATAAATGTTGATTAATAATACATACTATACGTGTTATTTAATTATACATATTTATTATATACATATGGTTTCATTTGGATATTTTTCATTCCAACCAGTACTCCCATAGGCGTACAGGTTTCCATTTTGGTTGGTTAACGAAAATACCCGAATCTGAATAACAACCTTTATTCATATTAGCATTACTACAAAACAGCTGGCTGCAAACGAACCCTTACGCATTGTTACACGGATTACGACTAATTTTGAGGGTAGAATGCTAATGCTGGAAATACAAAAAGGTTTCAGGTTAGCACATTTTGCCTGAATAGTCTCTATCATTATGCCAGAATTTGAGGTTTTGCTCCAGCACTAGCCCCCCCCCCCCCCCCCCCCCCCCCCGTCTCGTACGCTTATGAGCGCTCCACGGCTTGTGTACGTAACAAAGGCCCTGGTATGTATTTGGGATGGTGAATATAAATATTGCCTGCTGTTAATCTAAAAGAATAGCCAATGGCGTTGTTTCCTTTCTAATTATCTGTTTGGTCCTTAACCATTTGTCCGTCGCCATATAACCGTAAATAAACATCCATATTATGTTGAGTTAGTTGTTAAATAAAAAAAATTCTTCCTTCCTTGTTAACATACTAGTAGGTGTCAGAAGATGCCAAGAATTGGAGGTGCAATTTTAGACACCAATAAACTGAGCCGGGTAACTGGACACTGACGTGTAAAAAAAAAAAAAAAAAAAAAATCATTAAAAAATAAAAATAAAAATCTAATAGCCCGGCGGACTACCTGGTTTAGACATCTGGTAGTCCCAGCGAAACATCCGGGTTACTAGAGTCTGTAACACATACACGCACACACACAGAGAGAGACGCAGTCAGGCAAACGCACGCACACGCACACGCACGCACACACACACACACACCTTCAGATATTATTCCTAGTGGACAAATTCACTAAACATCGTAAGTTTACGTCTGCGACTAGCAGTTATATTAGCCTTACTACCAAACAGCTAGACAGGGTTGCAAGCGAATCATTGCGCATTGTTAAAAGGATTATAACTAATTTTGCGGGTAGAATGATTAAAATATATCTGAAAAATATTTCTCTCAGGTTAACACATTTCCCCCGAATATCTATCGTTATTGCCAAAGTTTGAGGATTTGCTCCAGCACTAATACGCTTATGACTCCCCCTCTCTCTTGTATGTCTCTCTGTTTCTGTCTTGTATATCACTGGCGTAGGAAGCGGGGCGCAAGATGGGCATGTGCTCCCCCCCCCCCCCCCCCCTTCCTACGCCCGTGTATATGTCTCTCTCTCTTTATATATACATGTTTCTGTCTCTCTTTCACTCTGTCTCTCTGTCTTTCTGTCTATCTGTCACCTTCCTACGCCCGTGTATATGTCTCTCTTCTCTCTTTATATCTCTCTTTATCTCTCTCTCTCTCTCTCTCTCTCTCTCTCTCTCTCTCTCTCTCTCTCTCTCTCTCTCTCTCCAACTCTCTGTGTATCTTTGTGTCTGTCTCTCTTTGTGTCTGTCTGTCTGTCTGTCTGTCTGTCTGTCTCTCTCTCTCTGTCTGTCTGTCTCTCTCTCTCTCTCTCTTTATCTATCTCTCTCTCCCTCCCTCCCTCTCCGCCTGTGTCTGGGTTAAATGAAATGCAGTGTTCACTTGTAAGCGTCCGGATATGAACGAGGATCCCGTCTTGGGATACGATCATTCTCATACTTCCGTTATGTGACGATCTTTTCCGCATGTCTGTTTTTCCGTTTGATCAGTATCTGTATTGTCAATGCCCGTGACGACTTGCTGCGATCTAAATTGCATAAAAGCACGGAAGTATATTACGATCGACGCAATCTTGAGTCCCGAGTCGTCATTAAACAAGTTTTCTTTCTGTATATACCTCATTGTTAGAATACGGAAGTGGGGTGGGGGAAGAGACGTATTTCAGTGGTAAAGTAAAGTGCAGTCGGTGTATGCTCGATCCCCATCAGTGGTCCTATTGGGCTATTTTTGTTCCAACCAGTGCACCACGACTAATGTATCAAAAGCCGTGGAATGTGCTTTCCTGTCTGAAATGGAGCATAATGGGGGGGAAAAAATGTAGCGGGTTTCCTCTCTTAGACAATATGTCGAAATTACAAAATGTTTGACAACCAAAAGCCGATGATGAATAAATCAATAAGCTTTAAAGTGGTGTCGTTAAACAAAACAAACTTTAACTCATTATGTCAAGTATATATATATATATATATATTAATCACCTCATTCTGGAAATATGAGAACCTGGCTATTGAAATGGTCTACTAATATTGAACAATAACAAGAACCTATGCACATATTGCACTATACTTGTTAATCCACAGTGGATATTTGTGAATGGGGCTTTTTGAGCGGTTGCGTACCCCTGTAATCAGGTTCCTGCTCGTTTTGTGTCTGGTATACCTATCTAACTACCCGGTCAGTATGTCGCACGCAAGGATTATCGGCAGATACAGTCCTTCCCTTTATATTATCATAACAATTAAAGGGACAGAATCTAGTTTTTATACACTACAGTATATTTTTTACTATTAGAGCGGTTTATGATCACTGAAATCAAACATTACTTATATTTTATTGTTTATATTATCCATATTCGTAGAACCGAAGTGTTTCTGGTCATCCTGATGTTTATAATAACAGAAATTGCATTTTTGTTTTTCATATTTTTAAAACGCACGTGCGTCTGAGAAGTAGTGGTTTATTGATTCGAGTTCTAGTCTATTTTTAAGGATATTTCCTGTTTTAACGTCACATACTTTTCATTCACTCTGTTGTAACTTTATCTAATGAGTTATAGGTTTGTAAATTAACTAAACTTAGTGTCCATTTTTTTACGGGTTAAAACTAGGGTCTGCGCTTTTAACATACGCAACAGAAACCTCTTGGCAGGGTGTCGGGAGATACCAAAAACTGTGGAGGGTGGGGTGGTGGGTGGGGGTATATATTAATATGACAGATACTATAGTTTTTAAACACTACTACGTATTCTTCACTGTTAGATCTGTTTTTGACAATTGAAATCATTTGATTGTTTTCCTATACATCCTGGTGTTTGCAATACCACGAAATGCCTAATTATTTCTTAATTCTAAAATCGCACGTACCTCTGAAAAGTAACGGTTATGGGGTTACTCTAGTTTATTTTCGAGGGTATTTTCCCGCTTAAACGTCACATACTTGTTTCACCTTATTGAGTATTAATTCGCCTTACAGCTGGGTTTTGAATAACGACCCCCATCGGTGGGTCCACTGGCTTATTTCTCGTTCAATCCAGTTATAAGTACACCACGACTGGTGTAACAAAGGCCGTGGTATGTACTGTCCTGTCAGTTGGATACTGCATATAAAAGAACCTTGCTACTAATGAAAAAAGTAGCGGATTTGCTATCTAAAACTTCTAGTCAAAATTACCAAATGTTTAATAAAAAGTTTGTTTTGTTTAACAACACCACTAGAGTACATTGATTAATTAATTAATTATCAGCTATTGGACGTCAAACATTTGGTGATTTTGACTCGTAGTCATCAGAGAAAACCCCGATACATTTTTCCATTATCAGCAAGGGATCTTTTATATGCACTTCCCCACAGACAGGATAGCACATGCCACGGGCTTTGGACAGTTGTGGCGCACTGGTTGGAACGAGAAAACCTCCAATCCGTTGAACGGATCCACCGAGGTGGTTCGATCATACGACGCAAGCACCTCAAGCGAGCATTCACCCGACTGAGATAGATCCGCCCCAAATGTTTAATAACCAATAGCCGATGATTAATACACAAACTTTAAATTTTACTGCAGGACAAGGGATCTGCCTGCTAGCAAGCATGGCTACAACCACGATCCATCCTCCAGGCTCACAGAATGAAAAATAATTGCAACCACAATTGACCCAGGCTTGTCTAGGCAGGGAAGATGATGGGGGGGAGGGGGTATCGCCATATTGAATGTTAGCTCGGGTGTGTACTAGCTGTGGATAGACCACAGCAGACACTCGAGCTAATTGGATGCCGACCCCCCCCCCCCCCCCCCCCTCCACAAGTGGATCCACCGGTTGTTGACGTTCATCAGGAACATGTTACAATACATCGCCAGGACTTCCAGCTAGCAAGAATGGATACAACAGAACAGAAACACGTGCGTTTTAAAAAATATGAAAAACAAAAAATGCAATTTCTGTTATTACAAACACCAGGATGACCAGAAACACTTCGGTTCTACGAAAATGGATAATATAAACAATAAAATATCAGTAATGTTTAATTTCAGTGATCATAAACTGCTCTAATAGTGAAGGAATATATCTGCCGTTTTAGCTTAACTTAGTAACTGGTTTAACGTGTCCATATACCACTAGGATTTCGAACACGCCTATCCCGAGTCCGGCCTCCGATAGGATCGGGGGTCTGACTCGGGACAGGGATAACCTAACAAATAGGGTCAATTTTGAATATTAAGGCCAAAAGTATAAAAAGGGGTATCTGCCGTTAATCCCTTGCGTGCGACACACTCACCGGGTAGCTAGATAGGAATACCAGACACAAAACAAGCAGGAACCTGTTTACAGGGGCACGCAACCGTTCAAAACGCCCCATTCACAAAATCCACTGTGGATTAACAAGCAGAGTTAGCGATACTGTGCGTAGCTTTAGGTTATTGTTCAACGTTAGCAGACCATGGGCCTAATTCACTAAACTCTCGCAACTTTGCGATCTCGCAGTGTAATGCAAAAAGACTTGCACAGAGGATGATTTGTTGTCTAGCAGAGCCTAAGAGAACTTTGTGAATGAGGCCCCATCTCAATATAGTCCAGGCAGAATAATATTTAACCTCACATTAATTGCAACAGAAGGTTTCTCTGTGTTAAGGGTATCTATGATACCACTAGAACATCATATTAAAAGTCTTAATTAATCGGTGCGTGCGTTATATGTTTAATTTAATCTCACAGTTTGCAACATTTGCGAAATGGCACGATCAATCTAATGGCGCTCCATAGAAACAAAGGGAGATAAACCACGCTGTCGACAACAGTAGAACTTTCTAAATTACGTGATTTATTCATCGATACAACGTCGTTACAATTTGAATTTGAAACACATGTTGGTAAGTATATACACATACAACAGTTACACAAAACAATTATAATATAAAAGTACAGAGAAAATTATATATTCTGACATAAACAACCAATCAACGTTTTAACGTTGACCTTGACCTTGTTTACATATCTGGCGGTGATCTGATCAGCTGCTATACACGTTTGTAAACTAATCAAACGCTGATAATTGCGTTCGTTGCTTTTGTAACACACATAAGCTTTGATTATAACTACTGAAAGGCGATGAGATGTCATATTTTGTATTAGTAAGTTCACAAATACATCACGAGAATTACGTCCAAAAAAAAATGTATGGAAGCCCAAAGGGGACACATTATTGAATTTATCACTTAACTAAATAACCTATCTTACATGCGGTAGTGTTTTCTAAACCACATTCTATACTCAATAAAATTCATGAAAGGGCCAGTAGACATTTTGGACATATAAATTTAGCTGTATATTAGTTTAACAATGAAGAATTTCCAAACATATACAGGCATCAGGTTCTCTTCAGTAACTTGCATAAGCATTGAAAAATAATGGTTCCAGATTCCTAAAGCCGAGTTCTGAAATTTGATAGAAAGCTTCCCCACACAATATCTGCTGGCCCTTAATTTGTTTTATTGAGTATATTTAACAACATTTTTAGATATAGGACATTAATTTAACTTTCTAGGACAGCAACAAGCACGTCCGAATGGTAATGGTAAAAGAAGTCTGAGTCTTAACTAATGGATGTGTCTGAAGTTTGTGTAATTTGTAAAGAGACATTAGATGGAAATACTTCAACAGCAGCAATTCTTGGGGAGAAGGGGAGTGAGAGCATAAATCAAGCAAGTGTTGCACGGAATGACAGTAATACCTCCTCTATACCTGGGCAAAAGGTACACCAAGAATGTAGGCGAAAATACTGCAATCCACAACAAATATCTAAAGATATTAGGCAGCAGCAGCAACAGCATGGTTATGATACAGATAGGAAAAGGCGTGTTCTTCGGTTGAGTGAAGATCAGTTTCACTACGATGCTGACTGTCTCTTTTGTGGCCAACCTGGGGGAAGCAATAGAAAGCATAATGTAATATCAGTGAGGACAATTGAATTCAAGAACAGTGTCCTTGAAGCATGTTGCAGAAGAGGCGATGCTTGGGCAGAGACTGTAGAAGCAAGAATTTTGCATGTTCACGACCTCCCTGCTGCAGATGCTATCTACCATCAGGAGTGTAGTGTGAATTTCCGTACGAATAAACAGATACCAACAGTTCATCAAACAAGTGAAGCATGCCTCAAAAAGGCAAAGGTGGGACGCCCACAAGCTGATGAAAGGACAGATGCCTTCCTTGAAGTTGCTTGTTTCCTGGAAGAAAACGATGATGAACAGATCACTATTAATGATCTAATTAACCGTATGGAACATAATCTAGCCAATTCCGAACATGAAGCATACGCCTACATGCACATGAAAAGCAAATTCCATGAACACTTTGGAAGCAGGATTATGCAAACTGAGATTAATGGCAAATCCAATGTGGTTACATTCAGGACTAAAGCTGCCACTATGATCCAAGAGTTTTACAATCAAAGTAAATCAGTCGATTTGAACACAGAGAAGCTGAAAATGGTACAAACGACTGTCAAGTTCATCAAAGATGACATCAAAGCGGTTGAAACATCAGCAGAGGTCTACCCGGCATTTGAAACGTTTCAATCTGAAGATGACTGTATCCAGTTCCTTCCCGAAACGCTCAGAGTTTTCCTGGAAGGACGTTTTGTTGGGAAATCTGTCAAGATGAAAGTTGCTGCCATTGGACAAGCAATAATGCAAGCTTCCCGACCACGTGTTCTGTTGGCACCATTGCAGATTGGATTAGGCGTGCAGCTACACCATCATTTCGCATCTCGTTTCTTAATTGACTCTCTTCACAAGCATGGATTCTGTTGTTCTTATCAAGAGATTTGCGAGTTTGAACGAAATGCAGCCTTATCCTATGGCACGGACATCCCTGACTTCACAGGTCAATTTGTTCAGTATGTTGCTGACAATGTGGTCAGTATCTGGATTAAAAATTCCATGCCTCGACTGGGATCCGAACCCAGTACCTACCAGCCTGTAGACCTATGACCTAACCACGACGCCACCGAGGACGGTCCCAGAATGAGGTAATACATGTAACACAAAAAAGTAGAGGAACTCTAATAAGAATTTACAATTGCCAAAATTGTAAGGTATATTAGCTGTGGGGAATGGTTATATGATAACAGTGAATTAATTGGGCAAACATTACAACCGGTAGTTCAGTATTACAGTAGGTTTTATGACCACCAAAGATCGAGAATGACACCCCACGCACGTGTACGAGGCAACTGTGTGAAGGAAATGTTTTATTTAACGACGCACTCAGCACATTATATTTACGGTTATATGGCGTCCGACATATGGTTAAGGACCACACAGATATTGAGAGAGGAAACTCGCTGTCGCCACTTCATGGTCTACTCTTTTCGATTAGCAGCAAAGGATCTTTTATATGCACTATCCCCCAGACAGGATAGTACATACCACTGCCTTTGTTACACCAGTTGTGGAGCACTGCCTGGAACGAGAAATAGCCCAATGGGTCCACCGACGGGGAGTGACAATGTAATATTTTGTAGCATTCTCATTCGCGCTTCTTTGAGTTTATTACATATAAAAAGATAATGATCTCCAATATCGTATATATTACATAACGTGCATGTCCTTTGTTTTTCCCCCACCATCCATCTAGACATGTCAGAGGCGGATCTGGGGGGGGGGGGGGGGGCTAAATTTGGCGATAGTTATAATTTTATTATATATTAATTTTCATTCTTTTTACGATCCCCCTCCAAACCTCCCCCAAAGTTCCCTTGGTATTCCACCTCATGTCACTTGGGCCCCTCATAAATGGATTTTCTGGATCTGCCACTGCTTGTGGTACCAGCTGGCTACGGGCTTGGATCCACCGGTTGTTGAAGATCATCACCGGCCTCGGTGGTGTCGTGGGTAATCCATCGGACATAAGGCTGGTAGGTACAGGGTTCGCACTCGGTATCGACTCCCACCCAAAGTGAGTTTTAACGACTCAATGAGTAGGTGTAAGACTACTACACCCTCCTCTCTCACTAACCAACGAACCCACTTTCCTCGGCAGACATACCCAATAGCTGAAGGGTGTGCCCAGGACATCGAGCTTGAACCTTAATTGGATATAAGCGCGAAAATAAGTTGAAATGAATGAATGAATGAATGAATGAATGAATGAATGAAGATCATTACAATTGTGCAACACTTCACCAAACACATCCAAGACAAGATAGAGACATCATAGTAACACCATCTCCAAATTGTTCGAATCACCTTAACTCAGACTGAATAGTTGATTAAAGTTAAAGTTTGTTTTGTTTAACGACACGACTAGAGCACATTGATTAATTAATAATCGGCTATTGTTTTGTTTAACGACACCACTAGAACACATTGATTTATTAACCATTGGCTATTGGATGACAAACATTTGGTAATTATGACGTAGTCTTAGAAAGGAAACCTACTCTATTTTTCCATTAGTAGCAAGGGATCTTTTATATGCACCATACCACAGGATAGCATATACCACGGTCGTGATGCACTGGCGGTTGAGCGCTCATTTGAGGTGCTTGCGTCGCAGGATCAAACCACCTCGGTGGATTTATTCAGCTGATTATTTTTTCTTGTTCCAACCAGTGCACTACCAACTGATCAAAGACCGTGGTATGTGTCTTCTTGTATGTGGGAAAGTGTACATACAAAAGATCCCTTGCTGCATAGAAAACATGCAGCGGGTTTACTCTGATGACTACGAGTCAGAATTATCAAATGTTTGACATCCAATAGCCGATGATTAATTAATCAATATGCTCTAGTGATGTCATTAAACAAAGCAAACTTCTGATGCACTGGCTGGAACGAGACAAAGCCCCTTAGTGCCTACTCATGATTTGATTTTGTTTACTGTATTGTGTATACTTGAATCATGAATCCTCCTACCCATCGCTGCCCTTGACGTTGCTTTTTATTCGTAGAAAATTGTGCAGCTGCCCATACTGCTTATTTTAATTTAGGGATAGCATCTGGTCTTTATTTTTTAATGAGTAGAATTCGTCAATTAAAACAATTCAACTGGTAAATTCGATGCACACGGTACGGTGCTGCACAAACATTTGACACCGGAAACACAACGAAATGTTATACACACTGATATCTTTACTACAAACCGCCGTGTAGCGCATTTTTCTAGTCGTTCCTGAGTATGCACCGATAACCAGTTTACGCACAGAGGGTCGGAGGAGGAAAGAAACGAATTTCTTTTGAGGAATAAAATAGGTAATAATTTAATATATGTTATTCTGTTTGTTGTGTACAGAGCGAATTTACCACTTCTATACTTTGATTTTATTTATTGATGTTTATGAAAAAATATATGCAGCAGAAACCGATTTGACCTCAATTCGATTTTTACGAGGGGCTCTATTTGGGTTCTTATTTAATATTAAAATCAACAACTACATTTGACGCTCTTTTTTTTCGGTGATTCATCCACATCAGAATGTGTCAGAAACCATAAAGTGGGTGTGGTGGAAATGGATCTGTGGGAGGCCTACTGATCGCGTTCTTCCCGTCCTTCATCTAAAAATAAATTGCTAGCCTGTCTAATCATCATTGAATGGGATCGACTTCATAATGCGTATATATAAAATTTTAGGTTAAAAAGAAAAGAAAAAAAAAGTACTCAATAAATATACGCGCGCGCGCGCGTGCGTGTGTGTGTGCGTGTGCGCGTGTGTGCGCGTGTGCGTGTGTGTGTGTGTGTGTGTTTTACGTATGTTCAATTTATTTTAATTAGGGACTGGATGTTCGGAGTATCCCCCAACCCTTCCACTGCTCAAAGGCAACACACACACACACACACACACACACACACACACACACACACTATTAGGCTGTTTATATCATAGGTGTCCAGGTAAAATGAAAATATAGACAAGAGTGCGCTAGATTCATATTGACCCCTGTTAATTTGAATGGCTGTTGGATCGATTATTGTCTAAGAAGGGAGAGAGAGAGAGAGAGAGAGAGAGAGAGAGAGAGAGAGAGAGAGAGAGAGAGAGAGAGAGGAGAGAGAGAGAGAGAGAGAGAGAGAGAGAGGGGAGGGAGGGAGGGAGGGGAAGAGAGGGTGGGGAGGGAGAGGGTGGGAGAGAGAGAGAGAGAGAGAGAGAGAGAGAGAGAGAGAGAGAGAGAGAGAGATGGGATGGGATATAGGGGTTTCTTTCTTGTTTCGTAGGTTACAAATATAACACATACACATTGATATCAAATATGTAGGTCCGTACCTTGCAGAGATGGCAGTAAAAGGCACTAGGGCTTCTAGATTATGGTAGCCCCACTCCCATGGCTAGTGATATTCAATGTTGGGCTAGTAAATAACTACTGTTGCCATGCCCGATGGCTAGTGAATATTTTGGGTCAAATGTTGCAATTAAGTTTATTTTGTAAATATGAATATTCTGCCCCACCCCAACCCCCCAATGTTAGTGTTTTTAAGCACTATCTTCCTGTTTAGGTGACATATTTGATTATTACTATTAATTAGTAAAATTGTATTAACTTAAAAAGAAGTAGGGCTAGTGAATTTTTAATCATGGCTAGTAAATTAAAAAAATCACTGATCCCATGGCTAGTGGATTTTATATAAATTCTAGAAGCCCTGAAGGCACTGAGCTCTTCCCCCAGAAAAAAGCCCCAATAAAGTGCCATTTTTAGTTTCTTTTTTCATTTTTTAATTATTTTTTTTAGTTTCTTCTTCAGAATTACGAGGTATTGATCTGTCGATGTCAAACGTTGGATGACTCAACATTTGTGATGGATGACGTAATGTTACTTAGAATCGATGTACATTGAACCTACTTCAACACAAGCGTGTACGAATAGGACTTCACAATTTTATTGATCGATTGTGATGAATGATTATAAAATCCATAATCGATCGTCGTGGGAAGTGTTAACTGTAATTTTTCTTATAGTTTAGATGATGAAATTTAGGTCTTTCATTTCATTTCAACTTACCGGCCTCGGTGGCGTCGTGGTTAGGCCATCGGTCTAGAGGCTGGTAGGTACTGGGTTCGGATCCCAGTCGAGGCATGGGATTTTTAATCCAGATACCGACTCCAAACCCCGAGTGAGTGCTCCGCAAGGCTCAATGGGTAGGTGTAAACCACTTGCACCGACCAGTGATCCATAACTGGTTCAACAAAGGCCATGGTTTGTGCTATCCTGCCTGTGGGAAGCGCAAATAAAAGATCCCTTGCAGCCTGTCGTAAAAGAGTAGCCTATGTGGCGACAGCGGGTTGCCTCTAAAAAAAAACAGTGTCAGAATGACCATATGTTTGACGTCCAATAGCCGATGATAAGATAAAAAAATCAATGTGCTCTAGTGGCGTCGTTAAATAAAACAAACTTTACTTTCATTTTAACTTATTTTCGTGCTTCTATGTAATTACGGTCCAAGCACGATGTCAAGGGCACATATTTCAGCTACATGGACTGTCTGTCCAGGACAGTGAGTTAGTTGTTAGTGGTTAGTGAGAGAAAAGAGGGTATAGTGGCCTTACACCTACCCACTGAGTCGTTTTTTTGAGTAGAAATGTAGGTAAAATCTGTTTGGGGTTGGGTTTATTTTAATATATGCGTAACGTAGACCAAGAAAACACACTAAAATTTTAAATAGGTAATAAAGGGAAATTAAATGTATGATTCGTACGAGACGGAGAGGGTAGAGGCTGGAGGTAAATGCAAACACCCCCCCCCCCCCCCCCCCCCCACACACACACACACACATGTTCTTCAGCAAATCCTCAAATTTGGGCAAACATTATAGAGATATTCGGGTAAAATGAGCTGGCCGGAAACCTTTTCACTTGTATTTCCATCATTCTACACATAATATTGTAATCCATGTAAAACTGTGTAGTGATTTGTTTGCAACCCTACATAGCTATTTGGCAGTAATGCTAATATGAATAAATGTTATCCAGATTCGGGCATTTTCGTTTAATTCGGGCAAACATAAGCCTTCCTCCCTCCATCTGCCCCCACACCCTACAAAAATGGAAGACCGTACGCCTATTTCTAATAATTCAAATCCTTCCTAAGTTCATATATATTCAAACCGACTGTCTAATTTAACGTTCATAGGTTAGTGAAAACCGATTATAACCGACAATCGATGACGGAATTCGAATCGATTCCCAGGAGTCGGGGCTATATCTAGCTTAATTCAGTTTGGTGGTGAGTGACGAGAACATAGCTTACGATACTGGTCGTTGGGGGTGGTGGTGTCAAGTGCATTAGCAAAATTTTGCATGCAAATGCATTTGGGCAAAAACTATAGAGATGGTCAGACAAAATGAGCTGGCCTAAAAACATTTCACCATATATTTCCATAATTTTACTAGCAGTAATATATTAGTTGTAATCAGTGTAAAAAATGTGTGGTGATTCGTTTGAAACACTATAGCTGTTTGGTAGCAATGTTATATACAAATATAAAGTGTTACAGGTTGTTATCCCAATTATGACATTTTCGTTTAAACCGGGCAACAATCCGCCTATGACGAGGAATTTAAGACCTCGAAAAGTTTACAAACATTGATAGTGGCGTAGGTTGTGTGTGTGTGTGTGTGTGTGTGTGTGTGCTTGAATGAAGCTTTTCAGGGAATCCAGGGAAAATGGTAGGTTCCGCTAGGTTCGTATCTCCCCCCCCCCCCCCCCCCCCCCCTACCCCCATGTCTAGACCCCGCTACGCCCCTGCATGGTGTACGTTGTTTTTGATTTTGGTGTCATAATGCTGGGGCGGAGTGGATATTAAATGTGGACAAACTAGTTATCACAATCAAAATCGTATAAGGGAAGTTTTTACCGCTAATATAAGATTCCCATTTAAGAAGCTGCATGTAGACCCCCCCCCCCCCCCCCTCCAATTCAAGAATTGGCCTGAAAAAAAGTCCTGAATACGCGCCTAGTAATATAGGGGCGGGACGTAGCCCAGTGGTAACGCGTTCGCTTGATGCACGGTCGGTTTGGGATCGATCCCCGTCAGTGGGCTCATTGGGCTATTTCTCGCTCCAGCCAGTGCACCACGACTGGTATATCAAAGGCCGTGGTATGTGCTATCCTGTTTGTGTGATGGTGCATATAAAAGATCCCTTGCTGCTAATCGAAAAGAGTAGCCCTTTAAGTGGCGACAGCGGGTTTCCTCTCTCAATATCTGTGTAGCCCTTAACCATATGTCTGACGCCATATAACCGTAATTAAAATGTGTTGAGTGCGTCGTTAAATAAAACATTTCCTTCCTTCCTAGTAATATACTTAATTCATATTTCGTTATTTTCTTTAAAGGTTGATGCCTAACATGGATCCAGCTCAGGACGAGGAGAAGATGTTACGATGCAGTGTCTGCAGCCGAACATTTTCGTTTCCGGAAACTTTAGCGAATCACCAGCTTATGCATGAGACTCCAGTCAAGGCAAAGGCGTCACACAACAAGCAGAAGGCCAAACGAGTGCACAAAACGCAAGCAAGAACCGAAGGACACCACCCTTACATTAGACGTCAGTCTCCAGAAAAAATAGTCCCAGACAAATCCCTGGCTGTTGGACAAACTGTTTCCCACGAAGTAGTAATCGGCGACATATCTTCTCCTACTTGGACCTATCACGTGGAACCACCTAAAAGAGAGGCAGACCTAACCAAAGATGGAGTACGATATTCCAGTGAAAATATTTCTTGGCCGTACAATCCGGAATACTTCAAAAGATTCACCGAACCGACTAAGCCCGCACACCCAAATGTATTCATACCTAGCCGAATGACTTGGTGCTACAATGAACCCTCTGCGAAGGCGTACCAGCAGAATGTGCCGGTGATGTCACATTGTGATGACATAACATGGCCCAGTAATAAAATTGACGATTCTAAGGAACCAATCGGCTATCAAGAAACTATACCGCTTACGGCAGCATCCAATCAGACATCAAATACTGTTGTGTCTGCGCCGTTTTCAACAGCCAATCAAACGTTAAGTACTGCCGTTAACACTTCCGCTCCTGCGCAGCTGTTACCTAGTCCAAAACCTTATATCGCTGTGCAGTTTCAATCAAAAGAGGAGAGCAGAGATGTTGCTCAGCAAGAAAATCCGACCAAAACGTCATTGAGCTCTGCTGGAAATGACGAAGTGTCGGACAACGATAAGCTGTATAGATGTGGTCTTTGTTGGAAAACCTTCTCCTATTTGGAGACGTTTTCCAACCACATGCTGGGACATAGGGAGAGGGCGTTCTGCTTGTGCAATGTGTGTGGGAAGGAGTTCGACTACCTGCCCAATCTGGACGCACACGTGACATCACACAAACCCTACAGATGCATCAGTTGTGATCAACGATTCAGACTTTGGAAATGTGCCAAAGAACATGCACAAAATCACGCTGTACACGATGGTGGCATTCTGGAAGATTATATTTCTTATGTATCATAATCTGATATTGACTGTAGGTATCGTAATCTGATTTAGACTACATACCATAATCTGATTTTGACTTTCTGCCAAATCTGAACGCACACGTGACGTTACACACATGCACCAGTTGTGACCAACGTTCTGACTTTGGAAATGTGCCTGGAAACAAGTACAGAATCTTGCTGTCAGTGATACAGGAATTTTTGACGATAATAATTAAATACAATAAAATAGAATTACGTTTGAGATAGATTGATTGGTTATTCTTGTTCAGAATACTAGTGTCTGTATATCGAATGTGTTTGCGGTCGATTGCTAGTGTTTGTAACTAATTTTCCATTGTACTTCAGTGTTTGACAAGAAGACATGTTTTATTTAACGACGCACTCAACACATTTTATTTACGGTTATATGGCGTCAGACATGGTTAAGGACCACATATATTGATGGGCTACTCTTTTTCGATTAACAAGAAGGGATCTTTTATATGCACCATCCGACAGACAGGGTAGTACATACCACGGCCTTTGATATACCAGTCGTTTAACGACACCCCTAAAACACATTGACTAATCAGTCATCGACTATTGGATGTCAAACATGTAGTAATTCTAACTCATGGTCGAGGGTAACCCACTAAAATATTTTTTAATGCAGCAAGGGATACTTTCTATCCACTTTCCCGCAGACAGGAAAGCACGTACCACGACCTTTGACCAGATGTGGTGCACTGGTTGGAACGAGAGAAAAAACCCAAATCAGCTGAATGGATCCACCGAGGTGGTTCGATCCTGCGACGCAAGCACATCAAGCGAGGTCTTAAACAACTGAGCTAAATCCCGCACCATGGATTTGTAGAACCCTGTACTTTCTAAAAATAAATTAGGACGTACGAATTTATTTGAAAGTAAAATCCGATTTTCGGAACTACAATCATTAGAACAACAAACTCCCTGTTTATACAAGAATGAACGACACCAGGGTACAAAAATCCACATCGGATATTGGGTGTCAGTCAAGTAGACCCTAAACTAGAAAATATCGTTATTGTGTAATTTTAGTCCATATGTTATACACGTTACAATGGCAGAAAACTCCGGATCAGCGGCGGATCTAAATTATGCTCTTTAAATAAAAACAAATTAAAAGAAATTACCTTGGAGAATCCGAGAAATCCCTTCACTTCATGTCACTGGGGTCCCCCTATTGAGTCCCGGACCAGGTCACTGGCTATCCAGAGACTTGACCCGTGACAGACATGCCTGAAACCTTAGAGGTACATGGGCATGTTAAAGACTGACTCTCTCTCTCTCTCTCTCTCTCTCTCTCTCTCTCTCTCTCTCTCTCGCCCTCAAGCTCTCTCTCTCTCTCTCTCTCTCTCTCTCTCTTCCCCCCTCTCTAAATGGATTTTCTGGATCCGCCACTGAGGATAGTTCCTTCAGTCACATCGCCACTCTTTAGTTAATTCAGATCATCCTGTGACGGCCATTTATTCCAGATAATAACACAAGCAAATACCCAATGACAGGCCCATAAGAACGATAGAATGGTCTCTGTGGAGAGAAGCCACAATCTCGCGGGTTTAAGCTGAATGTTTTTAATCTTTATTTATAATGAGTATGAATTATACCCCCACCCCACCCCCCGTACATTTTTTCTTGTAGTGTGTGCGTGTCGGAGGAGGAGGGGGGGGGGGGGAGAGCAGAGCCTTATTTCTTTATAATCTGGCAGCAGCTCCCTCTTACGTTTTCTTTTGCAATGGAGATTGATCCTAGGACTGCGCATCAGGCAAGTGCTTTATTTCACCACGCACCTCGAACTTCGACACGGAACTCTCTTCTTTGCTACTGTACAACCACTACTGGACTACGTCCCGGCCCCTTGACGTGGGAGTAAACACGTTTAACTTGACGACGCCACGGATGAGGGTATTGCTTTCAGTCCAAGTCTGCTGTCAGTCTTTCTGTGGTCCCTCAATTCTTTCAGTCGATATATTGTGCATAATGTCAATCCGATTAAAATTAGCTCTAGTAATGTCCCAGCGGAGCTAATTTTAATTCGATTGGCATAATGTAATTTTTGAATTACAACAAACCAGGCACGACGCAAACAAGTAGACATGGGGGATGGGGGTGGAGGCTGACAGATCGAGGGCGCAAAGCAAAGTTTTTATGGGGTTCGGGGATATGCTCACCCATACAACTAGACGTCTTAAAATGAAAGTAAAATTAATCTCTGCCTTAAGATTTACTACCAATATTTTTTATTCAGCCCCCCCCCCCCCCAACAGCTCTGCAAACCCCCAGGATGACCAAATCACATTTAAATTGTAATGTGCAAATAAACAGTAAATAAATAAATACATACATAGACTGGCCAATAACTAGTCAATGTGTTGTTAAAAAAACCCCCACCTTTATTTATTTAGTCGATGTCGTTAATGGTTTTTAAAAAGGCTGCATATATATATATATATATATATATATATATATATATATATATATATATATATGTATATATGTGTCTGTCTGTCTGTATCTATGTATGTCTGTATGTCTGTATCTATGTACGTCTGTCTGTCTGTATGTATGTATGCATGCATGCAGTAGGAAGCTTGTAGATCACTCTTGCATAGGCTCCTATTTTTGTGGGGGTGGGGCAGGCTGGCTTTTGCCTGAATTAAAACAAAAATGCCCGAACCTTAATAACAATATTTATTCATATTATCATTACTACCAAACGGCTATATTGGGTTGCAAACGATTCACTACACATTACATGGATTACAACTAATTTTGAGGGTAGAATGATAGAAATACATGGTAACCAAATGCACTTCAAAGGCTGAGTCCATGGCACAAAATGAAGGAAGGAAGGAAAATGTTTTATTTAACGACACACTCAAGACATTTTTATTTATGGATATATGGCGTCAGACATATGGTTAAGGACCACACAGATATAGAGGAAACCCGCTGTCGCCACTTTATGAGCTACTCTTTTCGATTAGCAGCAAGGGATCTTTCATATGCACCATCCCACAGACAGGATAATACATACCAAGGACTTTGTTACACCAGTTGTAGAGCACTGGCTGGAACAAGACGGGGATCAATCCTAAATTGACCGCGCATCACGCGAGCGCTTTACCACTGGGCTACATCCAGTCCCCACATGGTAAAAAGGTTTCAGGTTGGCACATTTTGCACGAAAATATCAGTATAATTATGCCCGAATTTGAGGTTTTGTTCCAGCACTAGGACATTTTCCAGCACCCCATCCTCCCCCCCCCCCCCCTCCCCTCGTCTCATATGCTTGTGCTTGGCGAGCAATCGCGTGAAATGTCAAATAAACTGCATTAGCATAGGAAGCTGGGGTGGGGAGATGTGCCCCCCCATGTTTTAGCAGTAGCGATGGTTTATATATATATATATATATATATATATATATATATATATATATGTGTGTGTGTGTGTGTGTGTGTGTGTGTGTATGTGTCCCCCCACACACACTTTGTGACACCTTCCTACACCCGTGAAATTGTTACTGCCAGGCGATCAATTTGTTGCTCTCCTAAAATAAATACTGCATAGAAGTATATGTTTCACTGGTACATGATTGTTAGCTATACACTGCAGTCCTTGTGATTAAAAAAACTGCCCCAGCAGAAACAATTATACTTTTCGTCGAAATTTGTATTTCAAAAGTCCATACTAGTATCTGTTCACAATAGTATTCATGTTTCTTTTATTAACATCATGGAAACAATTTGACTAAAATTGGCTTTATAAAACAGGACTAGCTCTGGGTGAGCAAAACATTTCGCCAAATTGTCTAATAAACTTTAAAAATTCAACAGATATTTTCATTAAAATGTCAATTATTAGATGAAATTATTTCGCCAAATTAAAATAAAATTCACAAACTGCTTTTAAAATTGGCAGTTGGCGAATTTGGCGAGTGCCAGAGCTAGCCCTGATAAAAGAAAGTGTGGCTTTTAAAAGTTTTAACATAGATTGTTTGACCATGTCTAAAAATTGTCTTACCATTAGAGCACATTGGTTTATTACCATTAGAGCACATTGGTTTATTAACCACTAGAGCACATTGGTTTATTTACCATCAGAGCACATTGGTTTATTTACCATCAGAGCACATTGGTTTATTAACCATCAGAGCACATTGGTTTATTACCATTAGAGCACATTGGTTTATTAACCATTAGAGCACATTGGTTTATTTACCATTAGAGCACATTGGTTTATTAACCATCAGAGCACATTGGTTTATTTACCATTAGAGCACATTGGTTTATTTACCATTAGAGCACATTGGTTTATTACCATTAGAGCACATTGGTTTATTTACCATCAGAGCACATTGGTTTATTACCATTAGAGCACATTGGTTTATTTACCATTAGAGCACATTGGTTTATTTACCATTAGAGCACATTGGTTTATTACCATTAGAGCACATTGGTTTATTACCATTAGAGCACATTGGTTTATTAACCATTAGAGCACATTGGTTTATTACCATTAGAGCACATTGGTTTATTACCCACTAGAGCACATTGGTTTATTACCATTAGAGCACATTGGTTTATTACCCACTAGAGCACATTGGTTTATTTACCATCAGAGCACATTGGTTTATTAACCATCAGAGCACATTGGTTTATTTACCATCAGAGCACATTGGTTTATTAACCATTAGAGCACATTGGTTTATTACCCATTAGAGCACATTGGTTTATTACCATTAGAGCACATTGGTTTATTACCCATTAGAGCACATTGGTTTATTACCATTAGAGCACATTGGTTTATTACCATTAGAGCACATTGGTTTATTTACCATTAGAGCACATTGGTTTATTACCATTAGAGCACATTGGTTTATTTACCATTAGAGCACATTGGTTTATTACCATTAGAGCACACTGGTTTATTAATCATTAGAGCACACTGGTTTATTACCATTAGAGCACATTGGTTTATTAATCATTAGAGCACATTGGTTTATTAATCATTGGCCATTGGATGTCTTAGAGAAAACCCGCTACATTTTCCATTAGGATCTTATATAAGCACCATCTCACAGACAGGATAGTACATACCACAGCATTTGATATACCAGTTGTGGAGCACTGGTGGAACGAGAAGTAGCCCAATGGGCCCACCAATGGGGATCGATCCCAGACCGACCATGCATCAAGCGAGCACTTTTCCATTGGGCTATATCCTGCCCATCAGCAAAATAAAATTACTGAAGTTCATCAAGCTTACATTTTTATTATGAAATCAAGCAAGTGGTTCACGGTTACACATCGCATATGTTTTAACATGTTACAGTCTCATGTTTCACACTCACACATCGTGTTTCATATCTGCTAAACAAGTTTCACCATCTGATTTAACATGATACACAATATCATGCTTCACATTCATACATCCTGTTTCATTTCCACTAAACAAGTTCACCATCTGATTTAACATGATACACAATCTCAAGTTTCACATCCACACATCCCGTTTCATATCTGCTAAACAAGTTTCACCATCTGTTTCAACATGTTACACAATATCATGTTTCACACCCACATGTTTCATATCTGCTAAACATGTCTGACCATCTGATTTAACATGCTACACAATCTGATGTTTGACATCTGTACATACTGTTTCATATCTGCTAAACAAGTTTCACCATCTGATTTAACATGATACACAATCTCATGTTTCACATCCATACATCCTGTTTCATATCAGCTAAACAAGTTTCACCATCTGATTTAACATGTTAGTCTCATGTTTCACATCCATACATCCTGTTTTATATCTGCTAAACAAGTTTCACCATATGATTTAACATGTTAAATTCTCATGTTTCACACCCACACATGTTTCATATCTGCTAAACATGTTTGACCATCTGATTTAACATGTTACACAATCTCATGTTTCACATCCATACATCATGTTTCATATCTGCTAAACAAGTTTCACCATCTGATTTAACATGTTACACAATCTCATGTTTCACATCAATACATCATGTTTCATATCTGCTAAACAAGTTTCACCATCTGATTTAACATGTTACATTATCATGTTTCACACCCACACATTTCATATCTGCTAAACATGTTTGACCATCTGATTTAACATGCTACACAATCTCATGTTTTACATCCATACATCCTGTTTCATATCTGCTAAACAAGTTTCAACATCTGATTTAACATGGTACATAATCTCATGTTTCACATCCATACATCATGTTTCATATCTTCTAAACAAGTTTCACCATCTGATTTAACATGTTACATTATCATGTTTCACACCCACACGTTTCATATCTGCTAAACATGTTTTACCATCTGATTTAACATGCTACACAATCTCATGTTTTACATCCATACATCATGTTTCATATTTGCAAAAACAAGTTTCACCATCTGATTTAACATGATACACAATCTCATGTTTCACATCTGTACATACTGTTTCATATCTGCTAAACAAGTTTCACCATCTGATTTAACATGATACACAATCTCATGTTTCACATCCATACATCCTGTTTCATATCTGCTAAACAAGTTTCATCATCTGATTTAACATGGTACACAATCTCATGTTTCACATCCATACATCATGTTTCATATCAGCTAAACACATAACCATCTGATTTAACATGTTACACAATCTCATGTTTCACATCCATAAATCATGTTTCATACCTGCTAAACACGTTTCACCACAACCCATAGCAATACATCACCATGCAGCAGAGTAAAATTATTTACGGAGGAAGCCACATTCGCACAGACACCTCAGTGGGACATGGGGCTTTACGACACTGAAAACGTTCGTTCTCGTAGTCGGCAGCGCTGAAATAATCCCCAAGGTAATATATACCATCTTTCAACCTCATGACTTTCCTCTTCACACGAAAACACTTCTTCCATAGACATGTTTCTGTCAATTGTGAAGGAAACGCTTTACCCATGAGCACTTGAAGCCAGGCTAGCATTGTTGTACAATCTCGGTAAAATGACATTAGTTCCAAGATCAAGCCGTTGGTAATTAGGTCCTCTGGAATTTCATGCAGTGAAGATGATAGCGGATTCTCCACGAACTCTTCCAAACCAGCTCCAACAAGATGAGGGTATTCGGTGACTGGTGCTGTATGGCTATGGGAGGAAAATACAAACAAATAAAAACATTTAAATGTTGTTTTACAGTATGGGTAAAATCAAAATTAATTCCAAGATCAAGCTGTTAGAAATGAGGTCCTCAGGAATTTTTATGCTGTAAAGATGAAAGTGGATTCTCCCACAAACTCTTCGAAACCAGTTTCAACAAGTTGAGCGTATTTGGTGTCTGATGAAATATGCCAGTGGGAGAATAGTCTAAAAATAGACTACGGCTCATTGCCATAACCATTATTTCTCTGAGGTACATGTTTTTTTAGAATTTTTTTTTCTCCAATTACCCAGAGCTTCTAGAATTCTAATAAAATCCACTAGCCATGGGATCAGCGATTTAAAAAATTGACTAGCCATAATTAAAAATTGACTAGCCCTACTTTACTTTTAGATTAATATAATTTTATTAAAATAATATTAATAATCAGATATGTCACCTAAAGAGGGAGATAGAGCTTAAAAACACTAACACTGGGGGTTGGGGTGGGGGCAGGATATTCATATTTACAAAATTGACTTAACTGCAACATTTGACAAATGTTTTTCACTAGCCATCAGGCTCCAATACAATCTAATTAAAATTAGCTCCACTATCACATGTGGATCTAACAGCAGCCAGTTGGAGCTCATGTCCACCAATCAAAACCTTACTTGCAGAATCATGCCAGTGATTTGAAAATAATTTGAAAATATTCCGAATTATCCTAAGGGTATACGATATGTTTCATGTGAATTATGAATGCCTTATTTAGACCAGTAGAACTAATTTTAATCAGTTTGCTAACAACACTGCGTAGTCTCCAATGTCCAGGTAACATTTCGTCTGTAAATAATAATTTAAATATTGACCAATCACACTTCGCCTTTTAAGTTTTATAACGTTATTTGGGAGCATATAAATTATAAAAATATCGGGCGAGTCTATTTTAGTGGCCGCAGTACAGCAAACCATACCAATACGTACAGGATGGGTTATCAGTCTTCAATTTTACATTAAAAATTAGTTATTTATTAATTTAAAAAAAAAACTAAATCAGTCTTCAGTTTTACATTACAAATTATTTATTTTATAAAATAAAACATGTTTTAAGACATTCGTAATTCACACGAAACATGTCGTATACCCTCAGGATAATTCGGAATGTTTTGATTGGTGGACACGAGCTCCAATTGGCTGCTGTTAGATCCACATGTAATAGTGGAGCTAATTTTAAAATTAGATTGGCTCCAATAGTGAAAAATATGCTGTTTAAAAACTAAGGTCTAGTGACTTTTAACTCACACACAAAATGTCCACATAAAATATTGTGCCCTGAATGACAAAAATGTAACACATCTAAATACTACAATAAGAAAACAACAATCATTAAAGTTGTAATACAGACCGTGCACACTTGTTGGATGGGCTACCATCAATAATACCCTGTTTTAAACAAGAGTTATCTCCCTTCTCGTCTGGATTGTTCTGGTGCGTGGAAATGGCGTAAGTGTGGTCAGTTAAAACTGGAGTCTTTGGTTTCTGTTCCTGTCCAACATTCTGGAAAAACAGAAAAATTACTTCTGAATTACACTACTCAACATTATTAATTTGTTAAAACAGTACGAGACAGACAGGGCGGTCTCCCTGCCCAGGGGTGGGACATAGCCCAGTGGTAAAGCGCTCGCTCGACGTGCAGTCGGTCTGGGATCGATCCCCGTCGATAGGCCCATTGGGCTATTTCTCGTTCCAGCCAGTGCACCACAATTGGTATATCAAAGGTCATGGTATGTATCCTGTCTGTGGGATGGTGCATATAAAAGATCTTGTTGCTAAAAGAGTAGCCCATGAAGTGGCGACAGCGGGTTTCCCCTCTCAATATCTGTGTGGTCCGTAACCATATGTTTGAGGCCATATAACCGTAAATAAAATGTGTTTGAGTGCGTCGTTCAATAAACCATTTCTTTCTTTCTTTCTTTTTCTCCCTGTCCATTGCCAAATTATATACAAAGTGACTACAGCATTTAGTATTTGGCTAATAAAATATTTTTTAAATTAGCCATTTTGTACTATTTTTTGTCAAGGAAATACTCCAGATATCTAAAAATTGGCTAAAAGAAAGTTGTACCCAGTGTGAGCCCTGACATATTTTGACTGTTATATAAAAAAGAACAGGGTCCCGTTTTACTAAGCGATCTTAGCGCAAAGATCACCTCAAGTGCATAAGGTAGCTATGCACTAAAGATGATCTTAGCGCTAAGATCGCTTCGTAAAATGGGGCCCAGGTCCGTAGCCAGGATTTTGAAGGGGGGTGGGGGGTGGGGGGGGGGGGGGGGGGAGGTGTTTAGGCTTATGGTGAGGCACAAAGAGCCTAACATGAGGGCACAAAGAGCCAGAGTTGCTAAGGGGGGTCTGGGGGCATATTGAAAAAAGAAGAGACACCGGTGGGGGTGTCAACTGACCGTCCCGACACCCCCCCCCCCCCCCATGCGCTATGGGCCTCAAGAATGAAGTTTGAATACCACATATTTTGGCTGCTTTTGTAAAAACCTACTTGGTAGCCATTCACATACAGTTAGTTTGATTTTGTTTAATGAAACCACTAGAGCATTTATCACCAGCTATTGGCTGTCAAACATTTGGTAATTTGACAGAGGAAATCTGCTACATTTTTCCATTAATAGCAAGGGATCTTTTATATGCACCATCACTCAGACAGGATAGCACATACCCTGACCTTTGTTATACTAGTCGTGGTGCACTGGCTAGAAAGAATAGAAAAACTTTTTCTATAAATGCCCGACAAATAGGTGCAGAGTGTTTACGATTCAAATCCTTCTTTTGTATGTATAATTCTAACCAATTGTGTAATTGAAAGTTGATCGGTTTGTACAAACTGATTGTAACAGATGATCGATGATGAAATCCGAACCGATTCCCATCAATATTCAGTGGTATACCAGGGCTTCTAGATGATGGTAGCCCCACTCCCATGGCTAGTGATATTCAATGTTGGGCTACTAAATTACTACTATTGCCATGCTCGACAGCTAGTGAATTTTTTTAGCCATGTTTTGTAAATATGAATATCCTGACCCCACCCCAACCTCAAATGTTACTGTTTTTAACCACTATCTCCCTCTTTAGGTGACATATCTGATTATTACTATTATTTTGTAAAATTGTATTAACTTAAAGTAAAGTAGGGCTAATGAATTTTTAATCGTGGCTAGTGGATTAAATTTGTTTTTCTAGAAGCCCAGTTTACATGAACAATCTGGTTAATTCACACAAAGCCAACATGTTTACCTATTATAGCATTACAATGACACCTCTCCAAACCGGGCCCTTTGTAAACTGAAATTCCCTCAAACCTGGACATCTTTCATGATCCTTTTTTAAAACTCAGTAAAGAACTTAACCTCTCTAGACCGGATACCTCTTAAAACTGGACATTTTACTTGGTCCCGTAATGTCCGGTTTAGAGGGGTTTCACTGTATTTATAATGTAATGTCACAGTACAAGTTTCAGAACTATCAAAACTCTGTAAAAATGCTGTTTTTCAAATGTTCAATATTAAAATTTAAAAATTTAACCAAATATAAAACAAATTGAAGACTTCCAAAATATCTCACTATTACTTTGTTGAAATTGCCCTAGAGCATCTGAAAATCATAATAGCCAATTTAAGAATCAAAATTCTAGCAAAAGACAAACTTTCACATTTTAAATTTAAATTTTTAAAAACAATTTAATAAAAATAAAATTAAAATTAAAAACAAGTTTTGAAATATATCTCTATTAGTTTGTGAAGACTACCCCAGAGAATCATAGTGCTAAGTTTTAAAACAATCCAAAAAAAAAAAAAAAAATTCATAATAATAATCATAAAAATAAAAAATAATAAAAAATGAAGGAGAAAAAACCCTTTAAAACAATTTTAATAAATTTAAAATGTAAAATTTCCAAAATGTCTCCATTATTTTGTGTAGACTGGCCCAAAGAATAATTAACTACTAGTAGTTTCAAAACTATCCCATCAAAACTCCAGAAAGAGACTTTTAAATTTCAACCTCTTTATGACACCCAATAGCCGATGTGTAATTTTTGTGCAGAAGTATTGTTAAACATCCATTCATTAATTTAAATTTCAACGTTAAATTTCCATTTAAAATTATATCTCTATTATTTTGTGGAGACTGCCCAAAGAATAAAATCTAAATTACCAAAATATCTCATTTTTAGTTTGTGGGGAGTTCACAAGAGGATCATTGTCCAGTGTTTTAACGTGTGTTGAGAGCGACGTTAAATAAAACATTCCTTTCATCAATAATAATTTATACATGTATGCATTACTAATGTACTAAACATGTACAAAGTGCAATAACTGCTGACAACAGTTTAACCAAATGCACTTCAAAGGCTGAGTCCATGGCACAAAATTATTATCAACAAGTCATTATCTTCATTTAAAAAAAAAGTCAACCTTTTTATTAGAATCATCTTGAGCAAGAAATGTGGTAAATACTAGAGGATCATTGTTAGCTGGCGTTGTTATAATCTGATTAAAATTAGCTCTACTGGCCTCACCAGTAGATCTAACAGCATTGCATGGACTCCCATGTCCAGGTGACATTTCATCTATAAATAACAATTTAAATATCGACCAATTACAATTCGCCTTTTATAATGTTATTCGGGAGCATACAAATTCTATAAATATCGGTCGGGACTATTTATGCAATAGGCGAACTTGTTGGTCTATTTCAACACTGAAAAAACAGGGGGAAAAAAGTGTAGTAATAAACACTGGATTGTATACTAACAAACAGATTTTATGGCTATACCATCACAGGATTTTTTTTCGTCTTGAAACTAATTTTATATAAAATTTTATATTGAAATTGGTTTCCGGCATACTTTGTAATTCACCCGAATCATTTCGTATACCCTCGCCATAATCCTAAATGTTTTCAAATTCTTTTCAAATCACTGGCATGATTTTGCAAGTAAGGTTTTGATTGGTCGAATGAAAGGTCAACTGAACATGAGCTCCAACAGGCTGCCGTTAGATCCACATGTAATAGTGGAGCTAATTTTAATTAGATTGGCACTGTTACGTAAACATAATGTACAAACGGGGAAAAAAAGGGGGTTAGACTATTTATTAACATTTATTTATGCTCTTTTTACTTTTGTTGATTGTCCAAGTAGTAACAGGTTTGCATTCGAACTAGTACTTATTATTGTTGTTAGTTAATCGAATCTTATAGTACTTAGTGCGATCGAACCACCTCTGTGGATCCATTCACCTGATTGGATTTTTTTTTTTTCCAACCAGTGCACCACAACTGGTCAAATGCTGTGGTTGGTATGTACTTTCCTGTCTGGGAAAGTGCCTATAAAAGATCCCTTGCTGCATTAGGAAAAATGTAGCAGGTTAAGTCCTCTGATCACCAGGAGCCAGAAATTATCAAATGTTTCACATCCAATAGCCGATGATTAATCAATGTGATCTAGTGGTGTCGTTAACTAAAAGTAAAGTAGTTCAAATTTCGTACATATCATTTTAAATAACTGGGGTGAAAATCATGTCAATGCAAGATAATATTAATATTATTTCACCCCATGTCGGATATTTATTGTGTATGAAGCTGAATCAATGGTTTGTCAAATATTTTTCATTTCGTGGAAATCAATTATCCACAAACGTGTTGGATATTGATAGAATTTTCAAGTTTCCTCCCATTAGAAGAAAGGAAGGAAACGTTTTACTTAACGACACCCATAAAACATTTTATTTACGGTTATATGGCGTCAGACATATGGTTAATGACCACACAGATATTGAGAGGAAACCTGCTGCAGTGTTCGAGATTAAACAATTTTTGGCCAGTATCCCAGTTGGATACTAACATTTCAAAATCTGGTATCCCACCTGAGAATTTAGTATTATAGGACATCCCGGTGGGATACTGGGTTCTTGAAGTCTGGTATCCAAAATTAAATTCTGGTATCCCTGGGATATCGGGATACCGTTAATCTCAAACACTATGCTGTCGCCACTTCATGGGCTACTCTTTTTCGATTAGCAGCAAGGGATCTTTTATATGCACCATCCCACAGACAGGATAGTACATATCACAGCCTTTGTTACATCAGTTGTGGAGAACTAGCTGGAACGACCCCATTAGAACAATTAATAATTGAACATAAACCAACAACTCCCCATTGGCACTACTGTTTGAAAGCTGGCAATGCCCTCCCCACCTCTCAGTGGATACAGTACTGTTGTGTAATCTTGTTTATCATCCATTAAAGGCTTTTGTAGGAGACAGGGTTCATAGCCTTAACGACCAAACAAATTCAGACTTTCAAAGACTTTTACACAGCAGTCAATTTAATTTATTGATTTCTACCCAAAATATAAAGTGTATTAAAGGAATAGCCTTGTTTTTAAAAAGAAATCTGCCAGTTTAAATTGATTATACATGTATTGTAATTTGTACCCGTGTAGTGCACAATTAATTTGTTTTTTTTTTAAGTAGTTATCTTGGTCATGTGGCCTCAATAACTGAATAAATATCTTGTCTTGTCTTGTCTATACAGCGGTCAAGGACAATAGATTGCAAAAAAAACCTCAAATCAGTTTATGTTGCTGTTCATGGCAAAAAAATAAGAAGCTTTTTCTGCATGCATCATGATAGATTAAACCTTGTAACTGGAAAATATCAAGTGCATGCAGCTGTAAAACATATCACCATTGCTTTGGCTATGATTTGTAAGAATTTTCTTTTTAAGACTTTTATTACAATTCAAAGACTTACAAGAAATTTAAAGACCGCTAAGAACCCTGGGAGATATTGCTGGCACTATTATTTGCGATATCTCCTGCAATATTCTTTGCTTCTTTCCGTTATGATACTGTGATATGTTTCAACGCTAAACCTATTTGAGTTTACAAGTCAGAAATCTCAATTTACGAGAACACCCTAATGCAGCATGGCATGAGACAATCACTGCAATTTCCCACTGCAATTGGCAATGCTGTGGAGTTTTTAAATTTAATTCTCCACAGCACTATATTCAGGGTTTTTTTTCAACAGCATGTTTTTTTTGTTTTGCCGTGGACATTTTCTTAATTGTAGGGTGTGATGGTTTAGGGATATGAGGGAGGTCCTAAATATCTACAGGTAGGGTGAAGTTTCCACTCCCCGTCATACCAGATCTTTCCCTAGGATATTTTTAAAGCGATTACATTTTCAGTGCCATCTTGGTTGTCTATGACAATTAGTAATCAACTGTTGTTAAATGAAAGGGTCCCGAGGGCCTTACAGTGACACCTAATTAGGTATGAAGAACATGTTTCACCTGTTAGAAGTGTGAATACTTTTGTACTGTTGTCGATTGTCACATACAGCCAAATAAAGCATAGAGGCAATTGATTTAAGGACCATACATGATGCCAAAGCGCTTATTTACACACCTAAGGGAGTAGTGGGCCCCTATGCCATATGGATCTGGGGAAACCACCCACCAGCAGAGTTTACCAATAATTCTGAATGGACAGAATAACACACTCGCTGTTTATAATTAAATTACGTTTATTGGTTAAAATTATTAATATCTCTACAGCAGAATTATAAAGTAACTCGTAGACTAGTATAAAAACATAGTCTACGGAAAAATTAAAATAAACCACTGTACGCCTAAATTGTAAATGATAATAATTAATTTCCTCAGGTCTCGCCTGCACAATGCTGGGCTAGCTCCGTCACTCGCCAAATTCGCCAACTGCAAATTTTAGGAACAATTGACAAATTTTATTTTAATTTGGCAAAAACAATTCAAGTAATAATTGGTGCTTTGTTGGAAAATAACTAGGTTTTGCATTGTTTAGATAATTTGGCGAAATGTTTTGCTCACCCACAGCTAGTCCTGCAATGTATCGTTTTCTTAATAAAATCAATGCTTACATTTATATGAATTGATTCACGGCACTACTGGTAAGAACAGCTGTTTTCTATTTACTTTCCAAATAGTCAACCCCAAACATTAGTGACGTCATCCCCAGGTTGACATCATTCATCCTCCTGAAGCTAATGTCATAACACATGATATTCCATGCCGTAAATAACATATTTTGCCTGTATGTTACACAGGGGCTGTGAGTTCGACCTGTACCCCCCTTTCAATGGTTAGGGTTAGTTTTAGGGTTAATCTTAGAGTTAGAGCCTTTGATATTAAGGAATACGGGTCGAACTCTTTCCTCCAGCATTAGAACCGAATGCTTAAGCTCACCGAAGCTGGTCTTCTTCTGCTACGGTCTGTCGATATTCGTTTTGCCTTCATTGACATAATAAAATTCATTGTTTTCAAGTTATCACTCAATGTCCGTTTTGTCTTCTTAATGTTTGAAATGTCACTAAACATCGTCTCTTTCTTCATTTTGGGGTATATCGTGGGAACAGAGTATGGCTTTAACGTGGTTTTACTTGTCATTCCAAACTCTGCCCGTAAGCGAAAAGTTAAGTGATCGAAACAGTCATCTTTAAAATGCGCACTACATAGCGAATGGCTCTTTTTGAAGTTAGTTAAATCGGGTCTGGTCTTTTGTACGAAATGTTTCCAAAAACCACGGGTTTCTTCATCTCTGGGGAGTATATGCAATGAAATGCTACCAGATTTATATGTGTTGTCGCATCCCGCCACAATGCAACGATTTCCTGGCATTATTTTAATCTAGATTGCAAATAATCTCTCGACTATTGTATAACGGAAATTAGAGACTGTCAATGCACTGTCACCATTCTTCCGTCGGCCATACTTGTTTTCTTCCGTGTCTTAAATCCCGCCTTTTATGTGCAAGTGAATATTGTGAATTCACAAATTCCAAATTATGAACAAGACTTCACCAAATGGAGAGCGTTAATAAAGGCGATTAATAAACAATCTGCACTGTCGCTCCAATCTCACACACCTAAACCCATAATTGCACGAATGATTTGTTTGTTCCTCCATTTTTTCCCCCACGAGTTGTGAAGATTGAGCTACAAAATCCTACCCCAGTTCATAAGTTGGGTTAATTAATAAATCAATGTGCTCTAGTGGTGTCGTTAAACAAAACAGACTTTATTCTAAAATGCATTATGTCGTTTCATAGACAGCTGTTACTAGAATATACAGTAGGCTGATTTAAAGTCGTGCACATCTGGCTCGACCTGTAATGGCCGACAGGTCATAATCTATACACGTAGCTTACACCTGCCGTACACGAATTATAGCAATGATTTATTGTGTCATAATGATAAAAGGACAATATATAACTGTGCCAAAATGGGTTAGAAACTAAAGTTAAAGTTTCTTTTGTTTAACGACACCACTAGAGCACATTGTTTTATAATCATCGGCTATTGAATGTCAAACATTCGGTAATTTTGAGTCTCAGGGCGAGGTCGTAGCTAGGATTTTTTTTCGGGGGTGGGGTGTGTGTGTGTGTGTGTGTGGGCAACTGAGTTGTTAATAGTCTAAAACTCCTTAAACGGTAGTTACGGCCCTGCAGAGAAAACCCGCTACATTTTTCCATTATTAGCAAGAGATTTTTTATATGCACTATCCAAGAGGTAGGATAGCACATACCACGGCCTTTGATATACCAGTAATGGTGCATTGGCTGGAATGAGAAATAGCCTAATGGGCCAACCGACCGAGATCGATCCATAACCGACCGCGCTACCACTGGCCTACGTCCTGCCCCGGATTGGAAATTTAATGAAATATTTGTTTTGACGTACTACTGGTTGACCTCACCATAGGTACCCCCAACAGCTACCCCCGAGTACTATTATATACTAACGTCCAAAAGAACTTTACATACATAAAATTGGAATAATTTCATAAATATTGTTGCAAATAAAAATGAACCAATTTAGAAACCACCTTACACTTTGCATATAATCACGAAGTGCATTGTGACGTTTAAATGGCGAACTTCGTGATACTTTCATAAAAGATCGCTTTCTGCTAATCGAAGAGTAGTCCATTAAGTGGCGACAGCGGGTTTTCTCTCTCAATGTGTGGTCCTCAACCATGTCTGACACCATATAACCGCAAAATAAAATGTATCCAGTGCGTCGTTAAATAAAACATTTCCTTCCTTCCTTCTCCCAAGAATTATTAATGCGCTTCGCTTAGTGTACAAGTTAAAAGTCCCATTTTGTTTAATGACACCACTAGAGCATATTGATTAATCATCGGCTATTGGACGTCAAACATTCGGTAATTATGGTCTGGTCTTCAGAGAGGAAACCCGTTATCTTTTATATGCTCCATCCCACAGACAGAACACATACCACAGCCAATCGTGGTGTACTGGCTGGAAAGAAAAATATCCCAGTGGTTCCACCGACGGGGATCGATCCTAGACCGACCACGCATCAAATAGGGAAATATCCAAACTTTTAAACAGAACATTCACAGGTGTGTGCAGAAATTTTTAGCAGGGGGTGGTGGTGGGGATTTAGACCCGGACAAGCAAAGCTTTCCTTGGGAAAGTAGAGGTTTCGACCCGCACCTGACATGGAATACCTTTAGGGTGTAGTTGACGGTTAAAATACTGTGGGAACTATTCTTAATATTTCACCAACCAAACATAATTATGAACCCCATGATGGGTTGGTGAAACGAGTGTTCGAAAATACCCCATTGTACATTATATTTACACGTGGACACAAAACACCCGCCATCTTCGATTCTACTCACACAATCTCCAGGCCAGGAACTGTTAGAAACCAGATGTAATTGAAAGAAAGAAATGTTTTATTTAACGATGCACTCAACACATTTTATTTACGGTTATATGGCGTCAGACATATGGTTAAGGACCACACAGATTTTGAGAGGAAACCTGCTGTCGCCACTACATGGGCTACTCTTTCCGATTAGCAGCAAGGGATCTTTTATTTGCGCTTCCCACAGGCAGGATAGCACAAACCATGGCCTTTTTTTTAACCAGTTATGGATCACTGGTCGGTGCAAGTGGTTTACACCTACCCACTGAGCCTTGCGCAGCACTCCCTCAGGATTTGGAGTCGGCATCTGGATTAAAAATCCCATGCCTCGACTGGGATCCGAACCCAGTACCTACCAGCCTGTAGACCGATGGCCTAACCACTACGCCACCGAGGCCGGTAGATGTAATTGAAATTAAAAGATAGTTTGGTTTGTTTAATGACACCACTGAAGCACATCGACTAACGGATTGAAAACTTATTTTATTGCATGAACAACAAAAGGATTGGACAAAAGTTTGCATACTTTCTTGGCCCTTTTCCCACCGATTTAATAATCACCGGCTATTAAATGTCAAACAGTTGGTAATCTTGACATATAGCCTTAGAGAGGAAACCCCTCATACAGTTTTCCATTAGCAGCAAGGAATCTTTTATATGCACAATCCTAGACAGGATAGCATACCACAGCCTTTGCACTCATGGAACGAGAAATAGCCCAATGGGCCCACAGAGACAGAGACAGAGACAGAGACAGAGAGACAGAGAGAGAGAGAGAGAGAGAGAGAGAGAGAGAGAGAGAGAGAGAGAGAGAGAGAGAGAGAGAGAGAGAGATCTTAGACCCCCCAAAAAATGCTTTACCACAGACCTACGTAACATGTTGGTCCCACCCTCACGTAACTGAAGCACCTGCTAATTAGGGCCTCTTTGGGTAAATTTGTTTTATTGGGACTCCAGTACTCAAGAGTCAAACTCGACCTGGACCAGAGTACCCGACACTTAGATGATAATGAGACTAAGGAATGGAATAAAGTGAAATATCATTATAAATTTAATTTCAGCGCTGAACAATGATGCCAAATCATGTCATTGTACTGCTTTCCACTTCAGTTTTCCCTCCATGTCTCATAGCCATATAATGTAACTGGCGGCAAGGATATGGCAAAATGACATAAAAAAATATAATCAAGTTGATAGTTCTCTTCTTTCTGGTCTGTTTTTAACATCTCTTCTTTTCAGCGGAGCAAGCCCCGGGCACGTCACGGTGGTCACCCCCCTTTCAAGAATCAATTTAATACTGATGTCCCCCAATGGAGGACGTATCAGATATTATGCTGATAAGAACAGATATCGATCTTAGCCAAAAGGCCGAGACGCGGGTGCTGGAGTCCTAAAACGAAAACGAGTCTTGGTAGACTCGACCCATGCACTCGAGAAGACACTACTGCTAACGATAATCAGATTTGACGGTTTCTCATCCTGTCACTTTAATTTAAAGCTGTAGTCTCCAACATATTTGTTAATATTTAACACAGGCGAGTGTGCAGGGGTTGACCCCTTTGAACGTTACTTATCCTGCAGGATAAAAACAAACTAATTAATGACATATATTGGATTTACTCTGTTCAGGACGAATAGAAAATTGTACTTTGCAATCTTTGCAGAATTTTTTTCATTTTTACAGTCACAGGATAAATCGGATATCCTGTGACCAACTGGGTATTTTCTATTCTAAATTTTAATTTACATTAAAACAAGGTTTTCAGTTAAAGATATAACCACGATAGGTTTGTTCAGCAAATGTTTGAGAAAGTAGCTTTATGTATTATAATAACAGATTTGATAATTTCCCCAAGCCAAGACCACAAATTAACTAGGCATAAATCATGGGCTAGTGCATTTGTCATACCATACTGGAATGAGACAGCTGTATATATATATATATATCATATACATAGGCGTCGGAAGATGGCAGCAACTGGGGGGGGGGGGGGGGGGGGGTGTCACTTATTAAATGCGAATTCATATTTGAAATTAAAAGAAAATTCCAACAACATGTTATAAGGTAATTTAGAGTGTGCATATATGTGCGTTGTTGTTGTTTTGGGAGTAGAGTGGTGGTGTTGTGTTTGCTACTCTTCTGTTTGGAATATTTGTAGGGATAACACTAATTACGGGTAAAGTTAGTTGTGGGTTAATATGCACAAGACAAACACCAAGTCTCCGACATGCTTTAAAATTACTTAACAATTATTAGGCCAAGTCTCAAAGTGAAGTAATTCAAGTTCATATTGTGCAATTTAAAGCTACGGTATCCAAAATATTGTCTCAAGCACGATGTCTGTATGTCAAAAGCAGTAGTATATTCCAAAAAGTAGTATATTCAATGTCGTACCTGTGCACAAGGAGAGGCCAAAGGATGTTTTGACAATCTCATGACTGCTCTAAAGAATCGCTCAGCATATACTGCCCAGTACTTATCCCTGTGGGACGTTAGACGTCGTACAAGATTAGGTCTCGCTACACAAATACCATCTGCCACTGCCTTTCCCCGTTAAATTACCCAGCTTCAGGTCAAGATTGCTAACAGAACGCGTTCTCGTTGGGAAGATTTCCATCTAGATGTCCACATCTGGCTATCCATGCCAGTGATGCAAGAACCTGGTCCGCTGTACACTCATATCCCAAAATTTAAATTCAGTGCTTAACAAAATACCATGACCAAAATCCAGCTAAAAGACCTTCCATTTAAAAATACAAATCATTTAAATTCAATCCCAAATACTAGAAGTGAATATGCCATACACGAAATGAAAAAAAACAAATCACAACTGGCATAGCCAGAGGGGGAGTTGGTGGGGACCACATCTTTGGGCCTCCAGTTATGTATACTAACATATTTGCCCGTCTTCGTTCTGACAAGACATATTAGGGCTGTTTAAGTTTGGGTGCCCCATCCCCCCTTTATAAAATCAGGTTGTCCAGCACACCCTTTTGAAAAAGTTGGACACAATTAGGAATGAAAATATAGAAAATGTAGGACAAAAGTAGGAAAATGTAGAACAAAAGTAGGACTGAAACAGTACGTAGTGACATTATTCATGCTCAAAACACCTTTTTATGTGGTGCTCAGTTTGTACATGTATTTTGTGTTCTATCAAAAATAATGTGATCTTATGTAACGGTCACGTTATAGTTATTTCAAATTACTGTACACTATATTAATCAATATACATATTTACATGCATAGGAATGTTGATGCACAGTAAAACAGAGTTAACATGATTAATTTAAGTTTTCCATAATGTATTATTGATTCTGAAGTCATACATACACATTGTACATTATAATCATGTTAATCATTGGAAAATATGTTGGCTTTGAGGGTATAATTTCAATATGTCGAGATTATATAGTGCCACAAATTGGGAGATATATCTTGCTGCCAAGAAAAATTTAAATAATTCCCGTAACTGATGACTTTTATAACAACACAAGGAATATGCACACTTTAACAGCAATTCATGGCATTTTAAAACAAAAAAGTAAGAAAAACTAAGTATTCTGAAGAAAAAGTACGAAAAATAGGACGACCAAAAAGTACGATAGCTGGACAGTCTGTAAAATATTTGCCAATTAAGCCAGTACAACAGTGTTTAAATAAATTATAAACTCATGTGTTGTGGCAACAACTGTTGGGAATCAAACGAAGCTTCTGGCCTCCACAATCCAATCTCACCCCCCCCCCCCCCCCCCCCCCCATTAGTTATCCTACTGTCACACAAAATGTACTCCCAAAGCTTTATCTGTTCTAGAGGCATAGGCAGATAAAAAATAGTAATAAATATTATAAGACAACCCATGCCTACAGAACAGTAATAATAATACAAAATAAAAATAATTAAAAAAATTTATTAAAACCCCATTGCAGTCTGGTACATGAGAATACTTCCTAACATTTTCTTTTTTCTCAAAGAGTAAATATATCTGGTACAGGTATTTCAAAAATGTATATTTCTGTGACATCCATCTCCAAATCCTCGAAACTTGTACAGTCAACTGAGCAATTAAGGATTACCGTTTGATGGGTGGTGTCAAACTGAATCCAAAGTCTTGGCAGTCTGAATTACTCCTTAGCAGCAATATGTCAAACACAAAAAACAATAATATATTGTATTAAATGAAATTGTTGAAAGTGTTTAATTTTCAGCAGCAATTTCACCCCCTACCCCAGTTTTTCTTTCACATATCAGTTGAAACTGTTCTATTATTTCTATCATTCTGTTCTCAGTATCAAGATGCAATGTAATTTGTTTAATAGTTTGTCTTCAGAATCTCATCTAATCAATGACTCCACATCCATTGGTCCAGTTGCTGAAATATATAAAAACAAACATGTTAAGTATTTCACATCCATTTGAAGAAGTACATTAGTCTGTAACTTAATTACATATTATTGTATTAATTTAAAGTTTAATTTAATTTAATTTTCGGAATTTTTTTTTTTAACAGGAAACAAAATCAGTGCGACTAAACAAAGTATAAAATTAAAAAGTATAGCAGTAAATTAAGAAAAGCAGTAAACAATGTATTTAACTTTGATGATGTTATTTGATTTCTATTAGAAAGTTGCACAAAGCTACATATAAGATGACATGTGGAATAAGGAAAATGCCTATGCTTTGCTAAAATTTGGGGTATAAAATAATGAAGAAAAACAAAACTACTGTCTCCAAAAGAAAATCATATTTAGGGTAGGTAATAAAAACAAAACAGATGTAAATGCCTCATCTAGGTGGTTATGGGTTTGAAATGTTTTGAAATTAGGGTTAGGACATTACATTTCAAGCACATGACCATTTATAAACAGCAGTTCTTTTACTATCATTTATCTAAACATTAAAAAATATATCTATTAATTTCCAAGATTTTAGGGTATACAAGTTTAACCTCAGTAGCCTCTAGCAGAAACCATTAAGTTGAAAATTCTAAGAATAACAATAAAGGAATAATAAAATGTTTTACCAGTATTTATTATAAATTACCCAAGATTGGTAATTGATCTGCTGTTAGGTGAGGAATTGTTTTAATATATATTATGGTAAAATTGGGTTGTTTTAATTGAGGGGTGGGGTGGAGGGGGACTAATGGATAAGTTAAAGTTTGTTTTGTTTAAAGACACCACTAGAGCACATTGAATTATTAATCATCAGCTATTGGATGTCAAACATTTTGTACTTTTGACATGTATAGTCTAGAGTGCAAACCTGCTACATTAGTAGCCAGGTATCTTTTGTATATATACTCCACCCAACAGAGAGAATAGCACATACCATAGCCTTTGATATACTAGTCGTGATGCACTGGCTTAAATCGAATCAAACCGAGAAACCGTAACCGGCAGATCTGTTCCGATTGCAAAAAATCATTATTATTTTATTATTTTTTGCTTCAAAACATTTCAGGGTCCCTACATAAAATTTGCCTAATTTATAACTTTCCAGACAATATTTCCTTATCCCCCCCCTTAAGTTCACAACCATATAGGTTACTCCCTCACCCACCCCCCTCCCCACAAAAGCACACACACACACACACACACCTACACACATGCAAACAAAAAGAAAAGGAAAAAAAGGTAAGACTTCCAAACGTTCCAGCATGCTTGTTAATACTATCACTAACCCTAAACCTAACTTAAGCCTGAATTAACTGAATGCTGGAACGATTGGAAGTCTTGCCAAAACTTTTATTTTGGCCATTCGTCTGTGTGCAGTTTAACGACGGATTCTTAACAACAATATATACATCGAAGGCTGATTAAATGAGTCAGTAAATTCCATTACATTGGAGGAAAAGTGATTCTTAAACTCTTACCTTCGTAGAATTTATATACCAGTTGAATTTTGATGGATTTCGGCAAAACTCCACTTTCAATACCATGTGACGGTTTCGCAGGAAAACACTGATTTTATGTCAATCCTAGGCTCCGCATAGTTGTCATCGCTGTTAACATATGTCAGCAGAAGTATACGTTTACTATGATTATAATTCAGCTGGAGGATACAATTATTTTAACTAATTTTAATGCTAACTATACAAAAACGTCACACATCGAAAAAAAAGTATGTTGTCTAACCTATAATGGCGTCCAAGCAAAGTTGGGCCCCGCAGTTTTTGAACCGCGAAACATGATTGGTCCAGCGCGGTTGTCAATCACGCCATATGGGGAGGGGTCAATTCTTCTCGACATTTTTCTTCGTTGATAAAACTAGCACGCTGAAGGTTTTATGACATATTACGATCAAATTAAATATTATATTGTTCGTGAATTTTAGCTATTACATTGTCTTTAAAAGGCATTTCAAACAATATCATTAAAATTATAGGTAACTTTTCACTCGTTCTTTCTTATTTCTGTTTATTGTTTAAACAGAACTATATTCCTATGTGTAATAATTGGTGGTTCATCGGTCCGCGTAGTAACACAGCTGACCTAGTTGTGTAAATTTAGAAATCCCCGTCATTAGCTAGCAGTGTTAATTTTTGAATTATTATTTGGAAAAATGTTTCCAATTTAGGGCATGTAATAAATACAAAACTACATATATGTGTTTTTCTGATTTCTGTATTCCACTCGTGTATTTCCTGTATTTCCTGCAGGAAATACACTCGTGGAATACAGAAATCAGAAAAACACATATATGTAGTTTTGTCTATATATTAAACGACAATAATTGCCATAACACGAATCGTCGCTAATGATGGCCGTTCAAACATGTGTCTTTCCACAGTTTATTCATCTTCACCACGGACAATACGATGTGGGAATCCTCTGTTGGCAAACAATTACAAACATGTCTTTTCAGGTAACTGTCCTTCGAATAATAACTGTCACGCGTGAATATCACAACAAATGTTCAAAGTTATGAAATTTCCTTTTCGCCCCATGACGAAATCGCACCGTGTGTAAACTGACCCATAAGTTAACATTTACTAATTTTTATTTTTTTTAAACAATATTTATTCATTTAAAATAAATGAAATGGATCGGCAAACAGGCTGTAGGCCTATGTAAATGCCTCTCCACAATATAATTTGACATAATACATTAATTGAAATAAATGATGAACATGAAAGATAACATTACATAAATAACATTTCAGCCATTGCATACAAACTACAAATACTTTGTTAGATATAGAACTCACATTCATAAATATACATGAGCTACGTGTGTAAACCATATATACACCTCGTCATAAATATCGCACCACCCAATTTTGTTCACTAAGTAAAACTGGATCTTCAGCCTCATAAAAATGGTGCTTAGAAAAGCACATTAAACTGTTTATATGGCCTCATGTGAGCGTTCAGTCAGAAAATTTACAACACAAGACCGAATTTGAGCACTAAATGAGGGTTTAATTGTAGCAAAGTAAAGTTCACTAAAATCACCGTAAAATACGGTGAAATAAGTATGGCTGCCGGGGTCGTTACAACAGACACACAACACAGTTCACATTTCATTAATGTCAAACACACTAGTAAGGTCCACAATGACTGGCTAACTCAGTATCTGGTGTAACCGCCTCGCACTTGGATAACATGTTCTACACGCCTTCTCATGCTTGTCACCAGACGTCTGATGCTCTGTTGAGGGATCTGCTGCCACTCATCATGCAATGCATGGGTCAATTCCTGAAGGTTCTGAACTGGAGGATCCCTTGCTCTCACCCTACGTCCCAAAATGTCCCACAAATGCTCAATAGGATTTAGGTCTGGACTTCTGGCAGGCCATGGTAGTGTCTCAATGGCATTGTGTTGGAGATGCTGAACAACAGCTCGAGCACGATGTGGTCTGGCATTATCGTCCATGAAGACTGGACGTGTGGCGAGAGCATGGTTATCGAGTTGAGGCACAACAGCACCGTCCAGGATCAAGTTCTGGTACATCTGTCCATTCAGTGTTCCGGGAACTGTGATGAGGTCAAGTTTACAATCATAGGAACAACACCCCCACACCATGACGGATCCACCCCCAAATGGAACCTCAGCTTGAATGTTCCTCTGATCATATGCTGTGCCTCTCTGCCTCCAAACTCGTGCCCTCCCGTCTGTATGATGCAGCAAAAATCTGCTTTCATCGGACCAGTGGATCCTTCTCCATGTCCTCAGGTTCCAGCGATTACGTGCTTGGCACCAGGCTAAACGGGCATGGCGGTGCTGATTTGTGAGGAGTGGACGTCTGATTGGTCGTCTTGCTCTCAATCCTGCAGAATTTAGGCGTCGTCTGATGGTGCTGATGGACACTCTGTTGTATGGATGCCATCCATGTCGCAGCTGTGTACAAGTAGACTTTGGGCTTCGTCTGGCTTGGCGTACGAGAGCACGGTCTTCCCTGTCATTGGTTTTTCTGGGACGTCCAGACCTCGGTGCATCCTTCACTTCACCGGAAGCAGTATGTTTACGTATTAGCCTGCTGATGACAGTGTGATTAATGTTCAATTGTGTTCCAATAGCACGACATGACATACCAGTCTGGTGCGTACCAATAATTTGCCATCTTTGGTTCAGAGGCAATGGACGCTTGGGCATTTCACTGGTTGGTCAAAATAAAGCTTAATTTATGCCTAAAATAAAATTTTAGCTGTGTCTACCAACATAACATACACCAAAAGAGGCTATGTGCATACTGCATTGTTAGCAAACCGACCCCCGGATCAATCATGCTCGACTGAGCATGCACGTGCAGCTCGGAACGGTGTGTGTTTGTGATATTATGTTCACAGATGTTGTAGTATATTAAATATATACTTGTAGTTTAAAAAACCGAAACTTATATTTTCTAATTTTACTTTAAAATGTGTGGTGCGATATTTATGACGAGGTGTATATAATACAAATTTTAAGCAAAACAGGCAAAAGGTGCACCAGACTAATATATATATATATATATATATATATATATACTAGGTAATGTATAATTATAAAGTGAATCGCTTTGTTAAAGTAATAAAATTGTGCACAGATTGTATTATCTTTAGGTTCAATTCAGAAGGATAATCCTTATTTCCAAAAAGCACTGCTTTAATGTCGAAACCTCTGTTATAAAAGAACATGGTTGGGTGAATATGATCATACAAAGGACAACAGAACAGAAAGTGGACTGTATCTTCAAAAGGATGGCCACAACGACAATAAGGATTATCATAAATGTGTCTTAAAAATCTGCGGGCATTTACTAATAGCATCATATATACAGCTAAATAAACAAATTACGTAATTAACCAACGACTCAGTTTTGTAACTGATGTGTATACCATATCAATTAATATTATACACAAACTATTCTGTAATACTGTTTACTGACATTAATATAATAAAATCATTAAAATGTCAGATCCTTCCATTACCCCCTGCTTAAGTGTTTAGCATCCCTGCAAACACTATTAATAACTTCAAATATAACATATCTCCACGTTATCACACTATGCAAATCGCGTATCAATATTTAAGTAACTATCACTTCTCTAATGACACTCTTCCATTAAACAAGCAATTATATATTCAAATTCACAACAAAAATTACTATGGTCAATATGACCCAACTGGCATTTGGCATAACACAATATATAGATAGAGTGTTGAATTCTGCTCAATCTAATTAAAATTAGCTCCACTATTACATGTGGATCTAAAGACAGCCAGTTGGAGCTCATGTCCACCAATCAAAACCTTACTTGCAGAATCCTGACAGTGATTTAAAACTAACAACACTGCATATAGTCGCCAATGTCCAGGTAACATTTCGTCTGTAAATAATAATTTAAATATTGACCAATCACACTTCGCCTTTTAAGTTTTATAACGTTATTTGGGAGCATACAAATTCTAAAAATATCGGGCGAGTCTATTTTAGTGGCCGCAGTACAGCGAACCATACCAATACATGCGGG
>NC_054709.1:13201701-13217346 GCF_016097555.1 Gigantopelta aegis | reverse complement strand
TCCCCACATTCAGTGTCTTCATGGCTTCAAGTGAAAGAAGAATTTTTAATGAATCCTTTTAAAACTCAGCTTCTGGGGTCGTGTCAAACAAGAAAACTCTAAATTTTAAGATCAGAAGTAAGTTGTAAAATAAATAGTGTTTTCTCTAAACTTTTTTAGCATGGTGCGGAACCATGCCCAGTATCTGGCACCATCTTGCCTAAATCCACCATGTTGCCCCCTGAGATTAAACAAGCTTTTTCAATAATTAATTAAAAACTGCCTTTTAAAAAACCTTGGAAAATGGATTATTAATTAATAAAATACATTTATCTTTTATCTTCATCTATTAAAAAAGGTCTTAAAACCTTTTTTCTATAGACTTACCTTCCTCAAACGTGCACCTCCCCCCCACCAAGTGGTCGGCCGAACTCCCAACACCAATGGGAGGCAAATTCTTCTACTGTATACTCTCTCTAGTTCCGGTCCACATGGACGTAACTTCCTTCTTTTCTCTTCGCGAAAGGGTTGGACGTCTTTTTGGCTTGTTTGGAGTCAACTTTTTTAAAGCCTTTGGTTTTGTATTCGTGTTTTGGGGGAAATGTTTTTTTCACCTTAAATTTCTTTAGTTCGTATTTCTTTGCGATTCGCTTCTTTCAACGTTTATTACTGGAAGTTTTATGCCGGTTTGCGGGTTCGGACGCCATTTGCAAAAGGCGCTGTAGCTGGCTTTGGTTTTTAGGGTGGAATGTTTTTTTTTTCCACCTTATTCGTTCCTTTCTAGTTTCGCCATTTCGCTTGACTGCCAAGTGTTTTACATGAAAAGTTTTTATTTGCCCGGTTGTCGTTCGGACGCCTTTGCAAATGGGTCTTTGTTGCCGGCTTTGGTTTGTGTCATGGTTTCTTTTCTTTCTTTCACAGATTGAAAACTTATTATCTGTCAGATGTTAATGTTCCGGTCGGGTACAGCGTCCTACGCTGTAAAAGTTCACGCAGGCGGCGACCCCCATAATTATTCCGGGTTGCCGTGTTCCTTGTGCCTCTCTCGGATGCGACCTTGTTCGGGCCGTCTACTGTCGATTCGCGGCTTTACTTTGAAGGTTGCGCGGCGAGAGCCAGAAGTGGAATCTTCGCCCAATTGCGGACTCCAAGCAGATTTTTACTTCGATGCTACCTACATGCGAAAGAGACTATGCTCAAGGCGGCCTTAAACCCCCGGCGGGTTTTGGGGACGGTCCGGTTCAAGTCCCCTCTTCGGGGGGGGCTCCAGGATGCAAGACTTCAGATGACGGCCTCAGTTACTACGCACCCTCACAAGCCGACTCAACAGTTGGCGTTCCCGGCCTCCAAGGGATCCCCGATCTTCAAAGTCATCTTCCGCAGCGGGCCGGGGGACCGGAGCCGGGGTACCTTCCCCACGACCCACGTTCCCTACGGGTTTCCCGTGGACGCACGCGACCTTTATTGACGCTTTCAGAGGGTTCCGGGGACCGTCCACGGTCGGTTCACCAGTGAATTTGTTTCGGCGGATGTTAGCCTGTGCCGATGCTTTCAGACTTTGGAGATTCAGCGCCTAAGCGGTTTCCGCATTATGAACGAATCTTTGATCATATGAAATATGAGGGATTGCTTTGGCGGCAGTCTTGACATGTTGCGTCCTTCCACATCCACCAACCCGTCCAAGAAGGGACCGACACCGTGATAGCACTGTGTCCCCTCCGGAAGATGTGGGGATCCGTTCCTTGGCTGCCGGGTCACCGTATCCGAGGTGGGACGGTTTAGACCGCACTTTTAAAGAACAGCGTCTTTGTCGCCTTCCCCGACTTTGGGGTCCCTATGTACCGGTGTTTGACAGACCTTTACAGAGTACTCCGCCTTGGATGAAGGTTTCACCGTCTTGGGAATCGCAACCGTGGGATTTGACGGACAAACAAGTACAAGCCAGGATACTGGGCCCGGGAGTTGCTTGTTTGAATCTTACTTGGACTTTTCCTTGCGGCGATGGCCACCCAGGCAAAAGATGCAGGTGCTACGCCTATTTCGCAATCGGCGCAGATTCTAGCTTTCCTGACGTTTCGGTGACTTCGATTCCTCGTTTTAAGCATATCGTCGCCAGGGCTTATTTAAAGAAACCACTTTGGATTTTTCAGATAAGAAGGAGGTTGCTCAACCCGGGGTCAAAACTAAGTATTTGCAGGCAAATTTCTGAGGTGGTGAAGCCAATAAAGGACCCAACATCGACAGCAACGCAAGCGTTGCAATTATTTCAAATTGGAATCTAAAACGGAAGTTACATTCCACACAACCACCTCTAAAGCTGGGGGTTCCTTTCGGGGCAACCTTCCGAAGGTTTCCGTCAACACCACCGGCCGCCGCTCGGACCCAGGGGAAGCCTGTCACGTTGGCCACCAACATTCGTGGACTGCTCAATTGCTTCAACCTACCCCGCCCCTGTTTTGAACAGAACAACGATTCTTTTTGCGCTTCCGGTGTGTACCCACCGGTCGAAAGACCTGGTGGAATCGCCTTTCGCCGTATTGGCGAAACTGGAGCACTTTGCCAAGATCCTTTGTCAGTCGACGAAGAAAGGGGAGTCTGCAATTGGTCTGCCACCCTCCCTTACCCTTCACCCAAACCGCGGCTTCCGTTTCGCAATCAAGGTTTACGGAGTCCGTCAACAAGCGGTGGAGAAGGGAGCCGTTTCGCGCTTCGGAAGTACACTTAACACCCCGGATTTTACTCGGACATCTTTCTAGTACCAAAGAAAGATTTCTCCAGGCTGCGAATGATTCACAACTTGGCGTCTTCAACGCCGCATCTGTTTCCCTCCACCTTCAAGATGTTAAGTTGCAGATATCAGCCCGATCAGGGACCGGGGATTTGGCTTGCCCGTAGTCTCAAGACGCCTACCTCACTTTGATGCTCCATTTCCTCACTACCTCTTTTTTTGGCTACAGGGCGGCAACAATGGAAAGTCCTGCCCTTTGGGATTCCATAGCCCATTGGGTTCACCAAAATCACGACTCCGAGTCACGCTTCCGCACGCAGAGGTATATCCTTTATACCCATACCTCACGATTGCCTGATGAGTGTCACAGCAATATCAGGGCTGACTTGCACATGTGCTTCCATCATGGACTTTCTCAAGCCGCTGGTTGGATTATCAACTCGAAAATCTCGACTGGCTCCCCCACAGTCTCTACAGTTCAAGCCCGCTTTGGCTTCGAACCCGACCCTGGCCTCGTTCAAGTTCCTTGAGACCGTTGGGAGAACAGATCCAGACCATGATTGTCTAGCCCTCACCCCGCGCTCCAATGACCTTCCGCGGTTGGCAGAGCTCCTGGGTCTCCTCAACGTTTCTGCCCAGGTTTGAAAAAAAACACTCCAGAGGTCGTCTCCAGTTGCGGCGCTTGCAGATGTTTCTCAACCCGTTTGTTCGTTTCAACAATCCGGACTTGATCATCTCACTCCAGACGATCTACGCTCCAGCCTGCAGTGGTGGGCAGCTCCGATCGAACGTCTTAGAAGGTGTCTCTATGGCGGGCCTTCATAGCCACTCATCAAAACACCTATTCGTCGACGCGTCACTGGAAGGTTGGGGAGCCCATCTAAGCAACCAGACTACTTCAGGGCTGTGGTCTCCCGTCGAACTCGGACTCCAACATTCAACCTGTTAGAGTTGTTGGCAGTCTACTACGCTATCCTTCATTGGCGACAGATGTTGACGGAAGCCTCTCTCATGGTGGCCACAGACAGTCGACCGCGGCGGCTCTACATCAATCGTCAGGGCGGAACTCACTCCAGCAGTCTGCTGCAGTTGACTTATCGCTCTCTACAAGCTGGTCGACGAAATTCCGTTGCAACTTCGGGCTCGTCATATTCCAGGGGTTTTGCAATGTACTAGCCGACCACTTTGTCCCGGCCGTCGTCTCCACAGGCCGACGGAGTGGATGCTCCATCCGGAAGCGTTTCGATGGTGTGCAACAGACTTTGGACACCAAACATCGATCTTTTCGCCACACGATTCAACCATTCAACCATCAGAGGTGAGGGTTTCACTGTTTCCCAGCCCGCGGTGCCGGATCCCGAAGCTCTGGATCTCGACGCATTGGCCATCAGCTGGGAACAGATGGACGCGTACGCTTTTTCATCCACCAATCCTCCTTCCAAGGGTGCTTCAGGAGGTTTCAGCTGTACCATTGTCGCCTGTTGCTCATGCTCCGATGTTGGCCATCCAGGATGTGGTATCCAGATCTAATACGTCTTGCCGATCCACATCCTTTACCCGCTGCCAGACTGGGATGCATCTGTTGCTGCATCCCACGTCAAGACTGTACCATCCACGTCCGCAGTTGTTCCAACTGCACGCGTATGGGACTTTGATATCTCCAAGAGTTTATGAGGAAGAAAGTTTTTTTTTTCTCAACAGTCTACGGCGGCCCATTTTTGAAAGCGAACAGATCATCTACTATGCGGCTTACAACGTCAGATGGGCTTTGCTTTCCAGACGATGGTGTGTTAGACTGGAAAAAGATCAAACCTCAGTACGATACAGATACATCGTCTTGCTGATTTTTTTGCTATATCTGCGGACCACTTTAACGATTTCTTTAAGGGTCTACCATCGCAGCGGGGTACGTTTTCGGTCATCGCTACTGTTTCGTGATGTAACTACTGGGAACGAAGTTATCGGGTATTCCTGAGATCCATAAAATTTGATCAAAGGTTTCCGCCTTGAAGATCAAGTACACCGGTTACCAGTCGGCCACCAAGATGGGACCTGAATTTGGTGTTACGAGCGTTATCGACTGCACCTTATGAGCCGAGCGAGTCCTATCCCTTCCCTGCAAGATTTGACACGGAAGACGGTGTTTTTTGTGTTTTACTCGGTTTCGCCACGGCTGCTCCTCGTGTCTCAGAACTTCATGCTCTTGATGTCGATTTGGTACGTTTTTCACCGAGATCGGCGTGCAGTCAACTTGGGGTTACTCATGAACTTTATTGCAAAGAATCAGTTACCAGACCAAGCGCCTCGCCTCGTATGTATGTGCAGGGCCCTCTCCTCTATCGTTGGTCCCGGCGGACGTTGAGGACTTGGCGTTGTGCCTGTTAGAGGACTATGCACCAGTACATCGAGAGGACCAGATCTTTTTTTCGACAACATCGTAAAGACTTTTCCTTCCTCTCCTGTAAACCAGATCGGTTGAGGGATAAGTACCAAGAACACGGTGGCCGACCTGGATCCGGTCTTCTTATCCTGACCGCTTATCAGCAAGGAGGGTTTTTTACCTGCTCCGTCTGCTTCCAATCCGCATGAACTTCGTGCCTTGGCTGCCACGATGTCCCCTGCATTGCAACACATCCATTCAGCACATCCTCACTGCTGTTTCTGGGCGACGGACCTCCATCTTCGCCAACTATTATCTGAGGGATGTCTCCACAAAAGACGTGAGGGGTTCCATCATCTGGGTCCGGTTGTTGCTGCACAGACCTGTTGACAATACAAGCCCTCCTCGTCGCGGCGTTGATGTCTCTGTCTGATTCTGGGCTGCATACCGAGATGTCCACCGAATCGACAGGTGAGGATTGCTTAGCTTTTGTTCTTTGCACAGTTCACGCACTGGTGCCGGAACTTTTGTCTCGATAACCTTAACTCTTCACTGCATGTGGTTATTGGTTGTCGTTATTGAACTAACAGATCTTTGGTGTACTAGACAGAAAACATTTCGGGGGGGTCTTGTTTGTTTTCAATGTTCTGACGGATGCACCGTCATTAGGTTTGTCGCTTGTTTATGAAAACCTATAACACTTCAATACGTGATGGGTTACCTAACACCTGCATCCCCTGGTGGCTACGTCTTCCCACCCTTTCAGAACCAGCATGGATGATGTGGCTTCCGCCTCCTGGTTTCATGTGTTCTAGGAGCCGCGTACCTGCCACTGCTTGACGGATGCCACCATTCTGGTTGTTGTTACTAACATCACCTGCAGTGGTCTGTGACGGGCATCCCTAGGAGGAGGGTTTTACCAAGGTTGGCCTTATTCTTCCACTAGTCAGCCTCTTTCCGGTTTGGGGAGTTATCACAAGCATCTACGGATCTCGGCACCGCACCACATCTGTTGAATGCTGCACTTGTTTGAGGACCGGTAATGTCTATAGAAATGGAGAAAACTTGAGTGTTTCTCTTTTATAGATACATTACCTGTCCTCAAGATTCATCCCGCCCGGGCCTCCCCGCTTCCTGTTCTCCGTGCGATGCGCTCATGGAAAAAGAAGGAAGTTACAGTCATGTGACCGGAACTAGAGAGCAGTATACAGTAGAAGAATTTAGGCCATCCCATTGGCTGTTGGGATGTTCGGACCAGACCACTTGCGTGGGGGGGAGGTGCACTTGTTTGAGGACAGGTAATGTATCTATAAAAGAGAAAACACTCAAGTTTTCTCCATATTTTTATTTCTTTAACCTTTAGACTAGTTACTGGATTAATTTTTGACAAAAACCATGTTGAGTGGGTACAAGTTTATAATTTTTACTCACATATATTCACTTAGATGTTGTATAAACAAATATAATAAAGGTCATATTTGAATCAGTAAGTATTATTTTCGTGTATTTTTCAAATTTTTATGTTATTTTAGATCAGTTATTGTGGATTAAAATTAGGCAAAAAATCGATAAAGTTGTGTTTACTTACAGGCATTTGTGGCCAGCTGTCCAGTATTTATGTCCATTATTCCCAGTAACAGTGGCTTTCTGACCAGAATGTTTTTAAAAAAAAACGAACTATGATTCATATCCCAATAAATGGTGATTTTCACTGTTGGTAAAATAATCAAATTTATTATAAATTAGCTGTCACGATCAGCTATCCATCCTGAAATGACTGCGATGTGCCGCCATTGTTGTCTAGCGAAAATCACTTTTTGAACTCAAAATTTCAAGGCATTTTACAGTGTGAAAAATCTATTTTCAAAGACAGGAAGCTGAGTTGACTTTTGATTCCTGTTAATAAATCGCTTCCGGTTAGTGTTGTGTGCAAAACGGCGGGAAATAGTGAATTGGGGAATGCACTGTATACAGTGTACAGTATGTCGACTGGCGTAACGCCAGGCGAGATATCTCGCCTGCAGTAGTTAGAAGGTTAATGAAACAGAAAAGTGCCCTGAACAATAGTGAAAATGCCCCCAAAGTGTAAAATGGGTGCCAGGCCTGTAATTTATTGTAATGTATACGTGGATTACCAGGCACTATGTTCATTTTGGATGCCTGTGTACACACAGCGGTTTTGTATAAAATAACCAGTGTTGATTGTTCTGGTTTCAGATCCTGAACTGTGGTACGTGGCCTATGTCGTGGTTGGAATTGTCATCTTCTTTTGTGCAGACTCATGGAGCAGGTAAAGTGCATAACAGTTTCTAAAAGTTTGATTTAGAAGATACCTATGGTAAATTCACCACCAATAATGATGTTCATGGGATGGATAAAAACAATTATTTGTAATAAAGGGGAGTCCATGAATTGAATTTAAAATTACAAACAAATTTAATGTAAGGATATTAAATGATGAATAGAAAGATAGATTCAACATATTTGATAATAGATTAATAATTAATATATATTACTATGAAATAAATAAAGGAACTACATTACACGACTGGCATGTCTGTGGGAATATTGACGATGGTTCTTATTGCTTCTTAATCCCTGAATACAGTATATAAATCTATTGTAATTTGTGTATTTCAGAAACACTGCACTACATTACACGACTGGCGTGTCTGTGGGAATATTGACGATGGTTCTTATTGCTTCTTAATCCTGATACAGTATATAAATCTATTGTAATTTGTGTATTTCAGAGAAACACTGCACTACATTACACGATGGCATGTCTGTGGGAATATTGACGTGGTTCTATTGCTTCTTAATCCCTGAATACAGTATATAAATCTATTGTAATTTGTGTATTTCAGAAACACTGCACTACATTACACGACTGGCATGTCTGTGGGAATATTGACGATGGTTCTTATTGCTTCTTAATCCCTGAATACAGTATATAAATCTATTGTAATTTGTGTATTTCAGAAACACTGCACTACATACACGACTGGCATGTTGTGGGGATATTGACGATGGTTCTTATTGCTTCTTAATCCTGAATACAGTATATAAATCTATTGTAATTTGTGTATTTCAGAAACACTGCACTACACTACACGACTGGCATGTCTGTGGGAATATTGACGATGGTTCTTATTGCTTCTTAATCCCTGAATACAGTATATAAATCTATTGTAATTTGTGTATTTCAGAAACACTGCACTACATTACACGACTGGCATGTCTGTGGGAATATTGACGATGGTTCTTATTGCTTCTTAATCCCTGAATACAGTATATAAATCTATTGTAATTGTGTATTCAGAAAACACGCACTACACTACACGACTGGCATGTCTGTGGGAATATTGACGATGGTTCTTATTGCTTCTTAATCCCTGAATACAGTATATAAATCTATTGTAATTTGTGTATTTCAGAAACACTGCACTACACTACACGACTGGCGTGTCTGTGGGAATATTGACGATGGTTCTTATTGCTTCTTAATCCCTGAATACAGTATATAAATCTATTGTAATTTGTGTATTTCAGAAACACTGCACTACACTACACGACTGGCATGTCTGTGGGAATATTGACGATGGTTCTTATTGCTTCTTAATCCCTGAATACAGTATATAAATCTATTGTAATTTGTGTATTTCAGAAACACTGCACTACATTACACGACTGCCATGTCTTGTGGGAATATTGACGATGGTTTTATTGCTTATTAATCCCTGAATACAGTATATAAATCTATTGTAATTTGTGTATTTCAGAAACACTGCACTACATTACACGACTGGCATGTCTGTGGGAATATTGACGATGGTTCTTATTGCTTCTTAATCCCTGAATACAGTATATAAATCTATTGTAATTTGTGTATTCAGACAACACGCACTACATTACACGACTGGCATGTCTGTGGGAATATTGACGATGGTTCTTATTGCTTATTAATCCCTGAATACAGTATATAAATCTATTGTAATTTGTGTATTTCAGAAACACTGCACTACACTACACGACTGGCATGTCTGTGGGAATATTGACGATGGTTCTTATTGCTTCTTAATCCCTGAATACAGTATATAAATCTATTGTAATTTGTGTATTTCAGAAACACTGCACTACATTACACGACTGGCGTGTCTGTGGGAATATTGACGATGGTTCTTATTGCTTCTTAATCCCTGAATACAGTATATAAATCTATTGTAATTTGTGTATTTCAGAAACACTGCACTACATTACACGACTGGCGTGTCTGTGGGAATCTTGGCATCAGTTCTTATTGCTTTGTTTGTCATCAGCCGTTTTCTACCTCAGGTATTCTTCCCACACTTGTTTGTATTAATTAGCAGTTAGGAATGATCTTATATTTGTAAAAATGTTTTATTATTATTCATTTTGTAGTTTGTTTTAAAATTTTGTCCCAAAATTTCTAAACTAATGTTTTCTATTGGAAATTTCCATTCCTCATTTTCATGAGCAAGTGTCAAATTTTATTTGTGGGGGGGGGGGGGGGGGGGGGGACAACCCCTGCAATTATGAAACTGTCCATGGCAAAAAACCATGCCATTGAAAAAGCTCTAAATATAGTCCACGGCCAAAAAGTGCCGTGGAGAACTAAAAACTCCACAGCATTGCTGATTGCTGATTGCTGATTGCTGATTGCTTTTGCCAATTTGGGGGGTTAGGGGCACGGTTTCATTCGGTTTAATAACAAAAATTAGGCCATAAAGGCAAGTTAGCCGGGCACCAAGATTATGTGTCAAAAATGACCAGATATTTGATCTCTAATTGAGTGAATAGATATAAAAGGTGAAAATGAAGTTATAGGTGGCTGTTACCATCTGAATCAAAGTTACGTAAACTCAGGGCTTCTAGAATTTTTATAAAATCCACTAGCCATGGGATCAGTGATTTTTAAAATTTACTAGCCATGATAAAACATTCACTACCAGTATTTTACTTTAAGTTAATACAATTTTACTAAATAATAGTAATAATGGAATATGTCACCTAAAGAGGGGGAGATAGAGCTTAAAAACACTAACATTGGAGGGTAGGTGTGTGGGTGGGGTGGGGGCAGGGTATTCATATTTACAAAATAAACTGCAACATTTAACCCCAAAAAAATCACTAGCCATCGGGCATGGCAATAGTAGTTATTTACTAGCCCAACACTGAATATCACTAGCCATGGGAGTGGGACTACCATAATCTAGAAGCCCTATCTGGCATGGCAGTAGTAGTTATTTACTTGCCCAACATTGAATATCACTAGCCATTGGAGTGGGGCTACCATAATCTAGAAGCCCTGTGTAAACTAAACAAGTCAGTATAGAAACTTAGGAATGATGTAATTTCATTGGTTTATTAAATTAGCTATATAGTAAATTAGCTGTATTATCCAACCAGGGGTGAACTTTCCAACACATATCAGAAGGTTATCAGCATGCACAAATTATGTAAAAATACTAACATTCAGTCAGAAAGTTTTTTTTTAAATTTAAATTATATACATATCAAAACATTTATTAAATAGGCGGCAAAAATTTGCCGGCAACTGCATATTCAGGGCTAAAAATTCACGAGAATCCATGTGGATTCCCATGGAAGCAGTCCACGGGAATCCTCCGATTCTAAACATTTTCACAGCACTTTATCAAGTGTTAGTATATAGATATATAGTATATATGGATTGAAAAAACAACAATCCTTACTATTTATTGGAAAGAATCACCAATTTGTCAGTAACAGTTTATCCAATTTTAAAGCAAAAAAAGCAAAAAAAATAACAGTAAGGTTTTTTTTAGTTGTTTGTTCCATTTTTTCTTTACAGTCAATGTTTTTTTAGGTGTCTTACCAGCCCCAAGTTCACCCAGCAAACATTTTGCTAACATTCGCAAACTATTTGATTGATTTCCAATGTGGCCATTTGGTTTACCGTGAACCGCACAAACCAGTCTGGCGGACGTTTTCCCGCTCGGTCTGGCTGAACGCAGCCCATTACTTTTCGAAGATTGCTTATTCATAAACAGCGCATGGGATACTTTTGCCGATGTATTTTGCGCATTGGTTTAATGTTTGTATGGATATTACTGAAGCACATTTCCACAACCGACAAAAAGATATATTTATTAAAAGAGCAGGTAATTTAAGGTTAGGAACATAATATCAGCAAACTAACATAGAAATGTTTGATGTATTACTAAATTTGGGAACACTTAATTACTGTCTAACTCTATTGTTATTATGTAAGAACTGAAAAAACATGTTCCTTTCGGTTCTCTTCGTTGGCAATTTTGTTCATAGAAATGGGCCAACCACTGCTTGACTCCAGGCCAGACTAGTCTCGATAAACCACTGTTTCGAACATGCACAGATTCGAATGTATGCTATGCTTTTGAAGCCAGTTTAAACTGAAGCTTGATAACCAGACTATTTTTTAAATTTATTTTATTTTGTTAATTCGATAATGTTTTACTCACTGATTATTCAATTTAATAAATTTTTGGAAATATTTCATGCAAATCCAAATAGATTCGGATGTTTTATACTTGTGCGAATACTGGCGCAAATATTTAGCCCTGATATTAATGATATCTCTGTAATAGCCCAATGTGCTCTATTGGTGTTGATAAACATCATTAACTTTAAATTTTCTTTTATTTCTGTTCTAACTGTTAGTGTTTATTGTTTTAAAATTGTGTAATGATCTGTTGGTTTTGTTTTTTTGATTTTGTTTAACAACACCATTGATTTATTAATCATTGGCTATTGGATGTCAAATATTAGTAGCAAGGGATCTTTTATATGCACCATCCCACAGACAGGGATAGCACATACCACGGCCTTTGATATACCAGTCGTCTTGCACTGGCTGGAACGAGAACAAACCCAATGGGCCCGTCGACGGGGATCAATCTTAAACTGACCACACATCAAGCAAGCGCTTTAACACTAAGCTACATGTACATCCCACCCTGTAACAATCTGTGAAAGTTGCGTGTCGCGCGGCCGGTCTGGGATCGATCCCTGTCAGTGGACCCATTGGGCTATTTCTCGTTCCAGCCAGTGCAAGACGAATGGTATATAGCAAAGGCCGTGGTATGTACTATCCTGTCTGTGGGATGGTGCATATAAAAGATCCCTTGCTGTTAATCGAAAAGAGTAGCCCATGAAGTGGCGACAGCGGGTTTCCTCTCTCAATATATGTGTGGTCCTTAACCATGTCTGATGCCATATAACCGTAAATAAAATGTGTTGAGTGCATCGTTAAATAAAACATTTCCTTCCTTCCTTCTTTCCTTCGAATTGAGTTAACTTTTCAGTGACTGTTACGTTATTTGCAGACAGTGCGTCGACTGACTTATCTCATCGGCATGATCGGAGGCTCTGTGTTTCTCTACTGCATCAAGTTCATCCAGACGGAGCTACAGGTCATCCTAAAGGACTACTGGCAGTACGTCGTGGGATACATCGTCGTCTTCGGATTCATCAGTTTCGCTGTGGTGTACAAATTCGGTCCCGTGACAAACCCGAGGACATTGGACCTCGTGCGATGGATATTACAGGGCACTGCCCTGTGTTTAGTTTACTCAGGAACACAGCTTCCCGAAGCCTCCGTAGCGATTATTATTGTTATGCTGTCGGTGCATAATTTTCCGAAAAAAGTTACACTCCTGTTTAAAAGATTGAGGTAAGCAAACTTATTTTAATTCAGACTGTCCTACTTTTTTCTACTTTCTGGTCTCCGTCCTATACAGGTCTAGTTTTTCCTATTTTTTAAATTTTACTTTGCCGCACTTAATTTTAAATATTTCAGGCATGAGTGATAGTGACAGGATACTGCTAACCACAGACATGGAAATTCAGATTATCTTGTGACGGTAATTTTGTACCAATAATATTAATAACAAAATAAATACCCAGTAAGAAAGGAAGGAAGGAAACGTTTTATTTAACGACGCACTCAACACATTTTATTTATGGTTATGTGGCATCAGAAATACCCAGTAATGATCAAAATGCCGTAACGTTTGCGGATCAGTTTTGCAGCAGCTTTTTATGATAGAACTGATTAACGTTGCAAATTTCAAGGACAGTAACCGATTGTTAAACCTTAAATCAGTGTTGTCTAATCAGACATTACACAGTAGGGGTGCAACGATACGGTCAAAACCGTATTGCGATATATTGCGATATAAGAAACTGTATTGCAATATGTATTGCAATATAATTGATATTATTTATGGGTTGGGGTTTTTTTAATGAAAATAGAAGGCATAACTTTTTAATGATCTTTATTAGTTTCAGCTGTCAGGCTAAATGTTTTAGGCCATAGTTTTATTTTTTAACACAATACTAGTCTACTAGAACACTGGCGTGACGGTGTCAAACTATTGATGATGATGATGATGATAACTAATTTAACGTGTCCATATACCACTAGGGTTTCGAACACGCCCATCCCGAGTCCGACCTCCGATAAGATCGGTGGCCTGACTCGGGATGGGGGGGGGAGGGGGGGGGATGAAAATGGGCAGAATTTTGAAAATAGCAATTAGTAAAAAAGAAAGAAAAAAAGGTTACAATCCAAAAATAAAAAAGAATTGACTGCTCGGCCGAATATTTATATAATTTGGAGCATTTTAGAAATAAAGTCCAAAATTAAAGAAGAGAGGATTGGACTATTTAATAATATTTAAAAAAAAAAAAAGTAATTTGGACATAAAATTTTGAACGCAGATCTAAAAGTTTAAAGTCTGATCGATATGTCCACGCGAGTGGCCTCGTTAAGGCCGTTTGGGTGCACAGCTTAAAGGGACGAGATAGGTTGCATCCCGTCAAGAAAACCCCTAGATTGACAGTTGATAGACGTTGAAGGTGTACTGCTGTGCTGAAATACAGATCTTGAGAAGCCGGATCTGTCTGAACGAGAGAGAGTATCAGACTAGGGTATAGTCCAGTCGTCATGGGTTGGTATAGTGGTGCGGACGGGCCCGACTCCAGATGATACGAGATGATATCACTATAAAGCAAGGTAAAGTCTAGAAAAAGAGTAGTAGGGGCCGACCCCGCTTCCTATTTCTTCTTAGAGTGGGGCGGTCAATCTTCCAGTACTGCTAGGACAGGCTCGGACATGTAGAGACTAAACGCGAACAACCGTGGCGTTCTGCAGAATGGCCGTCATACGAGTCACGAAAAAAACCTGTCGACAGTCAGACGGAGAAATGACGTGGAAGCAAGGAATCTCGCTAAAAAAGAATCCAACCTGGTGGTGCAGGCTGTCGAAATGAGAAGCGTTCCAGCGTTTAATCAGTTCCAGTGGCCGCATACATTCCAGTAGAAAACTTCATTTCGCTGACAAAAACAACGAAATGAGGACCCCCAAAGTCGAGCACACGAAAGCACGTGCAGTGTGCACAAGCGAAACAAACACGTCTTACCGCGTGGAGCTCCAGACTGTTAATGGTCAAACTATTCATAAATTGTCACATTCGGAAATCCTTACTATCGGGCTTTTCCGTTGCTGCTCTCTTAACATGGAAATGTACGTATTGAGTCACAATGTTTCGCCAGATCGACCGAACCCAGAGCCGAGGTTATTAGCCTAGGTATTTTGAACGATCGGCCGAAGTATTCCGAGTTCAGTGAAAAACAGCGAAGTGTGATTCTCATTTGTTGGTTTATTTCTTTGAAGATGATAGCCGTAGCCGTATTCCAACGTAAATGAACAACGAATGATAATGTGTAAGTAACAAAACATTTATTTGTAATTATCGTTAATTGGTTATTTTCACTGGACTTTTGACACGTTTTGTTTAGAAGTTAGAACCAAGTATAACCGACCTATCACTTCGTATGCCAACAAGTAAGCCGACTACGCTTGACGTGATTGTTACATTTCCTGTCATCACCAATTAATAAAATGATGTGGTTTTTGTTTGTTTGTTTGCCTATTTCAAATCAAATAAGTTACAAGGAAAAAAAATCGCGGTACGCAAAACTGTACCGCAGTTCGTATCGAGCTGATCAATTATCGCGGTATACCGGTATACCGGTTTATCGTTGCAGCACTACTGAACACGTTGCCACCGCAGTTGAAGTGTGCACCAGTGACGTCTGGCCGTTCTGTGACGTGGTAGGAGTGGTGGTCGAACAGCCTGGCGACGGCAGCGTAGATTATTGGCTCTCAGACGATTGTGTATGGTTTGATCAGACACTCGAGTTCCAGTCGCAGTCCGCAGATTGTCACGTAATCGGCGTGCAGTGGTTGTGCGTTGACGTAGAGCCATATTGGTGATGTAGTGGTCCTCTCTATTTGTAGTGCTTCGGGGTCTTCCCGAACGTGGACGATTTCGAACAGAATTCGTTGCTTGGTACCGCTGCCACAGTCGGCCAACGAACTCTGACTGACACCAAGTCTCACAGCAACATTTCTTTGCGTATTGCCATCCTGAAGCCAAGCAATCAGCCTTCCTCGATCTTCGATAGTCCAGTTGACGTCGTACCTTGTCAAATTTTGAGTGTGCACCCGTAC